>NC_057813.1:323868526-324100091 GCF_018294505.1 Triticum aestivum
TAATGATTCTAATGTTCATGAGAATATGATGCTGCCTAAATTGGATACATTTGTTTTGCTTACAAATGAAGGGCCTAGCTTGGAGAAGGATGAACATTGGAGCAAGAACAAGAATGGAGTTACAAGTGATGATTTCAGGACTTTGAAGCCACCATAATGGGTGCATGAAGCCATGGACGAAATATACAAGATGCCACTTCATAAATTTCGTCCCGAGGCTATTTTAGGTGCTGCGTCATCTTATTATTGGGCCAGGCCCATGTAATTTCGAAATACATAAGTATAGGCTATTTTTAGAGTCCGTATGTGTGGGGAAACAAGAGATAGGGTTGATTTCGGACCCCTCCACCAAGGGCCACGAAATTCCCCCCCTCTTCCTCCATATATACAGCCCTTAGGGCATCGTTTAGACTTTGGGTTTTGTTTAGATTAAAAGTTCACCATAGCTGCAACTTCGCGTACTTCGTTTGTGTTCAACGACCAGACAAAGGCGTCACAGAACCCCACCTTGATCAATAAAGCTTTCATCTTATATTCGCAATATCCAGATTGCAATCTCAGTTTCTTGCTTGTTCTTCGTTTGCTCGCAGGAAACAGACCCTCGTGGTCAGGTTGATCGTGCTCCGGCGTGGTCAATAACCTCTCGGAGTTGGTTTAGCGATTGCTAAGGCGCGACGTCCTCGCACGTTCGTAGTCGGATCGTCAAAGTCGACTTCCACCAAAGCGAAATCCACCATCTCATCGAAAGACGGGACACCTTTGCCTCTATCATCACGTATGTGTGTTGATTGTAGAGGCATTAATAATATTACTATTCGTTATCGTCATCCTATTCCTAGGCTAGATGATATGCTTGATGAATTGAGTGGCTCTACAATATTCTCCAAAGTTGATTTGCGTAGTGGCTACCATCAAATTCATATGAAATTGGGAGATGAATGAAAAACAGCATTTAAAACTAAGTTTGGATTATATGAGTGGTTACTCATGCCTTTTGGGTTAACTAATGCACCTAGTACTTTCATGAGATTAATGAACGAAGTTTTACGTGCTTTCATTGGACGATTTGTGGTAGTTTACTTTGATGACATATTGATTTATAGCAGATCTTTGGAGGAACATTTGGAACATTTACGTGCTGTTTTTATTGCTCTACGTGATGCACGTTTGTTTGGTAACCTTGGGAAGTGCACCTTTTGCACCGACCGAGTATCTTTTCTTGGCTATGTTGTTACTCCACAGGGAATTGAAGTTGATAAAGCCAAGATTGAAGCTATTGAGAGTTGGCCGCAGCCCAAAACGGTCACACAAGTGAGGAGTTTTCTTGGCCTCGCTGGATTCTATCGGCGTTTTGTGAGAGATTTCAGCACCATTGCTGCACCTCTCAATGAGCTTACAAAGAAAGATGTGCCTTTTGTTTGGGGTACTGCACAGGAAGAAGTCTTCACGGTATTGAAAGATAAGTTGACACATGCTCCTTTACTCCAACTTCCTGATTTTAATAAGACTTTTGAGCTTGAATGTGATGCTAGTGGAATTGGATTAGGAGGTGTGTTATTACAAGATGGCAAACCTGTTGCATACTTTTCTGAAAAATTGAGTGGGCCTAGTCTGAATTATTCTACTTATGATAAAGAATTATATGCTCTTGTTCGGACTTTAGAAACATGGCAACATTATTTATGGCCCAAAGAATTTGTTATACATTCTGATCATGAATCTTTGAAACATATTAAAAGTCAAGCTAAACTGAATCGTAGACATGCTAAATGGGTTGAATTCATTGAGACTTTCCCTTATGTCATTAAACACAAGAAGGGAAAAGAAAATGTTATTGCTGATGCATTGTCTCGTCGCTATACTATGCTTTCACAACTTGACTTCAAAATATTTGGTTTGGAGACCATCAAAGATCAATATGTGCATGATGCTGATTTTAAAGATGTAATGCAGAATTGTAAAGAAGGAAGAATGTGGAACAAGTTTGTCGTTAACGATGGATTTGTGCTCCGTTCGTCTTTTGTTGTTGCAGGAGGCGCATGGAGGAGGATTAATGGGACACTTTGGCGTGAAGAAGACGGAGGACGTACTTGCTACACATTTCTTTTGGCCAAAGATGAGACGGGATGTTGAGCGTTTTATTGCTCGATGCACTACATGTCAAAAAGCTAAGTCACGACTCAATCCTCATGGTTTATATATGCCTTTGCCTGTACCTAGTGTTCCTTGGGAGGATATATCTATGGACTTTGTTTTAGGTTTACCTCGAACAAAGAAGGGGAGGGATAGCATATTTGTTGTCGTGGATAGATTCTCGAAAATGGCACACTTTATACCATGTCATAAAAGCGATGATGCTGTTAATGTTGCTGATTTGTTCTTTCGTGAAATTATTCGCTTGCATGGTGTGCCAAATACTATTGTTTCAGATCGTGATACTAAATTTCTTAGCCACTTTTGGAGATGTTTATGGGCTAAGTTGGGGACTAAACTGCTTTTTAGTACTACTTGTCACCCCCAAACTGATAAACTGCTTTTTAGTACTACTTGTCACCCCCAAACTGATGGCCAAACTGAAGTAGTCAATAGAACGTTGTCTACTATGCTTAGGGCTGTTTTGAAGAATAATAAGAAAATGTGGGAGGAATGCTTGCCTCATATTGAATTTGCTTATAATCGTTCATTGCATTCTACTACTAAGATGTGCCCTTTTGAAGTTGTGTATGGTTTCCTACCTCGTGCACCTATTGATTTGTTGCCTCTTCCATTTTCGGAGAAGGTTAATTTTGATGCTAAACAACGTGCTGAATTGATTTTAAAAATGCATGAGTTAACTAAGGAAAACATTGAGCGTATGAATGCTAAATATAAACTTGCTGGAGATAAGGGTAGAAAACATGTTGTGTTTGCACCTGGAGATCTTGTTTGGTTACATTTGCGTAAGGATAGATTTCCTGATTTGCGCAAATCAAAGGTAATGCCACGTGCTGATGGTCCCTTTAAGGTGTTAGAGAAAATAAATGATAATGCATATAAACTTGAGCTGCCTGCAGATTTTGGGGTTAGTCCCACTTTTAACATTGCAGATTTGAAGCCTTATTTGGGTGAGGAAGATGGACTTCCGTCGAGGACGACTTCATTTCAAGAAGGGGAGGATGATGAGGACATCAATACAATTGTTACACCCACAGCCCCTGCTGCTATACATACTGGACCAATTACTAGAGCTCGTGCATGCCAACTAAATTACCAGGTACTTTCGTTTCTTGGTAATGATTCTAATGTTCATGAGAATATGATGCTGCCTAAATTGGATACATTTGTTTTGCTTACAAATGAAGGGCCTAGCTTGGAGAAGGATGAACATTGGAGCAAGAACAAGCATGGAGATGATGGCATGCGCAAGGGAAACAAGAACGGAGTTACAAGTGATGATTTCAGGACTTTGAAGCCACCATAATGGGTGCATGAAGCCTTGGACGAAATATACAAGATGCCACTTCATAAATTTCATCCCGAGGCTATTTTAGGTGCTGCGTCACCTTATTATTGGGCCAGGCCCATGTAATTTCGAAATACATAAGTATATGCTATTTTTAGAGTCCGTATGTGTGGGGAAACAAGAGATAGGGTTGATTTCGGACCCCTCCACCAAGGGCCACGAAATTCCCCCCTCTTCCTCCATATATACAGCCCTTAGGGCATCGTTTAGACTTTGGGTTTTGTTTAGATTAAAAGTTCGCCATAGCTGCAACTTCGCGTACTTCGTTTGTGTTCAACGACCAGACAAAGGCGTCACAGAACCCCACCTTGATCAATAAAGCTTTCATCTTATATTCGCAATATCCAGATTGCAATCTTAGTTTCTTGCTTGTTCTTCGTTTGCTCGCAGGAAACAGACCCTCGTGGTCAGGTTGATCGTGCTCCGGCGTGGTCAATAACCTCTCGGAGTTGGTTTAGCGGTTGCTAAGGCGCGACGTCCTCGCACGTTCGTAGTCGGATCGTCAAAGTCGACTTCCACCAAAGCGAAATCCACCATCTCATCGAAAGACGGGACACCTTTGCCTCTATCAAGTGGTATCAGATTTCCAGGTTGCTCGGTGAGATTTTACAGTTTTTCGTAGTTTAGATCGAGTCAGTTCTTCATACCTACAGTCCACGAAAAAGCCACAAAAAAAATTAGGGTTAGTTCATCATATCCGAACCAATCTGAGCCTTTGCATAATCTTTTTAGGGTTTTGCTTTGTTGAATTTGCGGTTGCATCGTCGTGTCTAGTTGCTGGTCTTAGAGTCTAGTCTTTTAGAGTTTCGAGTTCTGGTCATAAGTTGTCACGCCGCCGCCGCACCATCATCATCGCTCCTGCCATCTACCACCACCGCTTATCCGCCACCGCTCCGAATCCGTATCCATATACCACCACCGATTCATATACCACCACCGATTCATATCCATATCCATATACTACCACCGCTACCACCACTGCTGCCATATACCACCACCATATATCCACCACCAATCCGAGTTCTTGTCATATTAGGTTTGTTTTCGGGATCCATCCAGATTCCGATTCATGTTTCCTTGCCGGAGTAGGTTTCGAAAAAAAAAGAGTCGGGTAGCCACGCTCCGTTTAGGCCCAAAATTTTTCGAAAACGCATTTTTCGAAAAATTTTCTGGCTATCCTATTTTTAGGTGTTTCTGAGTGTTTTGAGACAGGTGCCATTATAGGAAGTTTTTTTTGACCCGTTTCCAGTTTTTGGGTCTGGGCAGTCAAAAAAAAAAATTGGTCAAAAAAATTCCGTGCCCATCCTGTCAGTTTGAGCTAAGAAGAGTTTTGAGACACTCGCCATTATAGTGATTTTTCGCAAAAAAAAGCAGCGCAAAAAAAAAGCAGCGCAAAAAAAAAGCAGCGCAAAAAAAAAGAGCGAAAAAAAATTCAGAGTGTGCTTTTCCCTTGTTTACGTGCCGCGCCGTGATTTTGGTGGTGTTCTAGGCTCGCGTCTCTAGCACAGTCTAGCCTAGGACCAGCACAGTACCGTCGTTGAGCGTTTATTCAACTTTGCATCTCTGAATTGATTATTGCTGACCCTTTTTGCTACCATACTATAAGCCTTCCCAGCTCCACATACATCTACGTCGTGTGTTTGACTCTCCCTGGTAATCGCTCTATCCAAGCTTTGAGAGTTTTTGACTACAACGGTTGCCGATCACCGCCTGCTGCTGGGTAAGAACTGGTAAGAATTTGAGATTTGCTTGACGGATTTGTGATACACCACCACCACTTCTTAGTAGTCTGTAGGATCATATTCTTGTGTGTTTCTATTGCTGCTAACCATGCCAGGATCACAAGCCGACGAGATTGACTGGGAGAATTTATCGAACAAGGAGCTTCATAATAAGTTTCAGCAAATGATGACTGAACAGGTGCAAGATGTGCTGAACAATTTTGAAGAGGCCATGGAGAAGATCACTGGCCTTGAGAAGACGTTCGAAACAAAGCTCGATAACAAGTTTAATGAATTGCTCGCGCGTCTTCCACCACCACCACCCGCTGCACCTAACGCACCTCTCCAACAACAACAACAACGACTACCTCCACGTCGCGAAGCAGACCTCCGCCGAGCAAGCCGTGTTCCTCTTGCGTTTGGCCAAACTGTTGGTGCTGCTGTTGATACTTCTGTGGCTCCTGCTGCTGATGCGGAGGAGGATGATTATGTGGGAGATTATGAGGATGAGGTTGATCAAAATCAACACTACGTGCAGCCACCTGTACCACCACCAGCAGGTCGACCTCAGGTATATATTCGTAATGGTAGGCCTGCACCACCACCTCAGGTACGAGATGATGTCCATATTCCTAAACTGAAATTGAATATTCCACCATTTGAGGGTAGATATGTTCCTGATATATATCTTACTTGGGAGTTAGAAACTGAACAACGATTTACATGTTTACAATATCCTGAGGAGAGATGAGTTGCTGCTGCCGTTTGTGCTTTCACTAGTTTTGCATGTGTATGGTGGTCTGAACATTGTAGATTATATCCTATTCCAACTACTTGGGTTGCTTTGAAAACTGCTATGCGTACGCGTTGGGTTCCACCATATTATCAACGTGAATTGCTTCAAAAATTGCAGCGTTTAAGACAAGGGAAAAATTCTGTAGAAGAATATTATCAGGAATTACAAACTGGCATGATTAGATGTGGTATTGTTGAGGAGAATGAAGCTATGCTTGCACGTTTTCTGGGTGGATTAAATAGAGAGATTCAGACCATTCTAGACTATAAGGAGTATACTAATATCACTCGTTTATTCCATCTTGCTTGTAAAGCTGAACGTGAAGTGCAGGATCGACAAGCATTGGGGCGAACTAACTTTTCTGCAGGCCGACCTTCATCATGGACACCACGTGCATCTTCTACTTCAACTGCACCAGCACCTCCATCCGGTGCCACTTCCAGCCGTGATACAAGAAAACCGGCACAACCACCATTATCTGCCAAGAGCGCACCTGCGGGGCCTGCACAGCGTTCTTCTTCTTCCATGGCATCAACAGGGCACACAAGTGATATTATTTGTCGTCGTTGTAAGGGAGGAGGTCATTATGCGAAGGAATGCAAATCTCCGCGTGTGATGATTGCTACCGCGGATGGTGGATATGAGTCTGCTAGTGACTATGATGAGGAGACTTTGGCTCTTATAACACATGAAGAACATGGTGGAGATGATTCTGATCATGAGACGCAATACATGGCTCCTGAAGACGCTGACAGGTATGAATGTTTAGTTGCTCAACGTGTTTTGAGTGTGCAGGTCACACAAGCTGAGCAAAATCAGAGGCACAATTTGTTCCATACCAAGGGAGTTGTGAAGGAACGTTCTGTGCGCGTCATCATAGACGGAGGGAGCTGCAACAACTTGGCTAGCATGGAGATGGTGGAGAAGCTTTCTCTCACCACAAGACCACATCCACATCCTTACTACATCCAATGGTTCAACAACAGCGGCAAGGTTAAGGTAACACGTACTGTTCGTGTGCATTTTAGTATCTCTACATATGCTGATTATGTTGATTGTGATGTGGTACCTATGCAAGCATGTTCCTTATTACTTGGTAGACCATGGCAATTTGATAAAAATTCTGTACACCATGTAGAAACAATCACTATACTCTTGTTCATAAGGATAAAAATATTACTTTGCTTCCTATGACTCCTGATTCCATTTTGAAAGATGATATTAATAGAGCTAATAAAGCAAAACAGGAGACGAATAAGAGTGAAAATCAGATTGTGGCAAAAGAATTTGAGCAACAAATGAAGCCTAATAATAAACCATCTAGTGTTGCTTCTGAAATTAAATTGAAAAGTGCATGTTTATTTGCCACCAAATCTGATATTGATGAGCTAGATTTCAGCAAATCTGTTTGCTATGCTTTTGTGTGCAAAGAGGCATTATTTTCATTCGAGGACGTGCCTTCCTCTTTGCCTCCTGCTGTCACTAACATTTTGCAGGAGTTCGCTGACGTCTTTCCACAAGACGTGCCACCGGGATTACCGCCTATTCGAGGGATTGAGCATCAGATTGACTTAATTCCCGGTGCTTCACTGCCAAACCGTGCACCATACCGTACCAATCCAGAGGAGACGAAGGAGATTATGCGTTAAGTACAAGAGCTTCTCGACAAAGGTTATATACGCGAATCCCTTAGTCCTTGTGCTGTTCCTATTATTCTAGTGCCGAAAAAGGATGGTACATCACGTATGTGTGTTGATTGTAGAGGCATTAATAATATTACTATTCGTTATCGTCATCCTATTCCTAGGCTAGATGATATGCTTGATGAATTGAGTGGCTCTACAATATTCTCCAAAGTTGATTTGCGTAGTGGCTACCATCAAATTCGTATGAAATTGGGAGATGAATGGAAAACAGCATTTAAAACTAAGTTTGGATTATATGAGTGGTTAGTCATGCCTTTTGGGTTAACTAATGCATCTAGTACTTTCATGAGATTAATGAACGAAGTTTTACGTGCTTTCATTGGACGATTTGTGGTAGTTTACTTTGATGACATATTGATTTATAGCAGATCTTTGGAAGAACATTTGGAACATTTACGTGCTGTTTTTATTGCTCTACGTGATGCACGTTTGTTTGGTAACCTTGGGAAGTGCACCTTTTGCACCGACCGAGTATCTTTTCTTGGCTATGTTGTTACTCCACAGGGAATTGAAGTTGATAAAGCCAAGATTGAAGCTATTGAGAGTTGGCCGCAGCCCAAAACGGTCACACAAGTGAGGAGTTTTCTTGGCCTCGCTGGATTCTATAGGCGTTTTGTGAGAGATTTCAGCACCATTGCTGCACCTCTCAATGAGCTTACAAAGAAAGATGTGCCTTTTCTTTGGGGTACCGCACAGGAAGAAGCCTTCACGGTATTGAAAGATAAGTTGACACATGCTCCTTTTGATGAGGACATCAATACAATTGTTACACCCACAGCCCCTGCTGCTATACATACTGGACCAATTACTAGAGCTCGTGCACGCCAACTAAATTACCAGGTACTTTCGTTTCTTGGTAATGATTCTAATGTTCATGAGAATATGATGCTGCCTAAATTGGATACATTTGTTTTGCTTACAAATGAAGGGCCTAGCTTGGAGAAGGATGAACATTGGAGCAAGAACAAGCATGGAGATGATGGCATGCGCAAGGGGAACAAGAACGGAGTTACAAGTGATGATTTCAGGACTTTGAAGCCACCATAATGGGTGCATGAAGCCTTGGACGAAATATACAAGATGCCACTTCATAAATTTCGTTCCGAGGCTATTTCAGGTGCTGCGTCACCTTATTATTGGGCCAGGCCCATGTAATTTCGAAATACATAAGTATAGGCTATTTTTAGAGTCCGTATGTGTGGGGAAACAAGAGATAGGGTTGATTTCGGACCCCTCCACCAAGGGCCACGAAATTCCCCCCTCTTCCTCCATATATACAGCCCTTAGGGCATCGTTTAGACTTTGGGTTTTGTTTAGATTAAAAGTTCGCCATAGCTGCAACTTCGCGTACTTCGTTTGTGTTCAACGACCAGACCAAGGCGTCACAGAACCCCACCTTGATCAATAAAGCTTTCATCTTATATTCGCAATATCCAGATTGCAATCTTAGTTTCTTGCTTGTTCTTCGTTTGCTCGCAGGAAACAGACCTTCGTGGTCAGGTTGATCGTGCTCCGGCGTGGTCAATAACCTCTCGGAGTTGGTTTAGCGATTGCTAAGGCGCGACGTCCTCGCACGTTCGTAGTCGGATCGTCAAAGCCGACTTCCACCAAAGCGAAATCCACCATCTCATCGAAAGACGGGACACCTTTGCCTCTATCAATTTTAGTATCTCTACATATGCTGATTATGTTGATTGTGATGTGGTACCTATGCAAGCATGTTCCTTATTACTTGGTAGACCATGGCAATTTGATAAAAATTCTGTACACCATGGTAGAAACAATCACTATACTCTTGTTCATAAGGATAAAAATATTACTTTGCTTCCTATGACTCCTGATTCCATTTTGAAAGATGATATTAATAGAGCTAATAAAGCAAAACAGGAGACGAATAAGAGTGAAAATCAGATTGTGGCAAAAGAATTTGAGCAACAAATGAAGCCTAATAGTAAACCATCTAGTGTTGCTTCTGAAATTAAATTGAAAAGTGCATGTTTATTTGCCACCAAATCTGATATTGATGAGCTAGATTTCAGCAAATCTGTTTGCTATGCTTTTGTGTGCAAAGAGGCATTATTTTCATTCGAGGACGTGCCTTCCTCTTTGCCTCCTGCTGTCACTAACATTTTGCAGGAGTTCGCTGACGTCTTTCCACAAGACGTGCCACCGGGATTACCGCCTATTCGAGGGATTGAGCATCAGATTGACTTAATTCCCGGTGCTTCACTGCCAAACCGTGCACCATACCGTACCAATCCAGAGGAGACGAAGGAGATTATGCGCCAAGTACAAGAGCTTCTCGACAAAGGTTATATACGCGAATCCCTTAGTCCTTGTGCTGTTCCTATTATTCTAGTGCCGAAAAAGGATGGTACATCACGTATGTGTGTTGATTGTAGAGGAATTAATAATATTACTATTCGTTATCGTCATCCTATTCCTAGGCTAGATGATATGCTTGATGAATTGAGTGGCTCTACAATATTCTCCAAAGTTGATTTGCGTAGTGGCTACCATCAAATTCGTATGAAATTGGGAGATGAATGGAAAACAGCATTTAAAACTAAGTTTGGATTATATGAGTGGTTAGTCATGCCTTTTGGGTTAACTAATGCACCTAGTACTTTCATGAGATTAATGAACGAAGTTTTACGTGCTTTCATTGGACGATTTGTGGTAGTTTACTTTGATGATGATAGAGGCGAGGGTGTCCCGATCTTTCGATGAGATGATAACTATCGATTTGGTGGAGACGACTTTGACGATCCGACTACAAACGTGCACGACGTTGCGCCTTAGCAATCGCTAAACCAATCTCCTGAGGTTACTGATGATGCCGGAAGCACGGTCAGCCTGGCCACGAAGGTCTATTCCTGCAAGCAATCGAAGAACGAGCAAGAATATGATAAAGCAATCTGAATATTGCAAATATATATGAGGTATTGATAATGGTGGGGATCCGTAAGCGGTCTTGGTCTGGTCGTTGGACACAAACGAAGTACACGAAGTTGCAATGGCTAACTTTTAACTAAACAAATTCCCAGGAAAAGCTACTAGATGGATCTACTTATATAGGAGCAAGGGGTGGCGGCCAAGGAGGTGGGAGGACGTCCCAAGGCAGCCTAAAACTAAATCTAGGTCGTACAAGGCCAATGGGCCCAAGTGGAGGTGATGTAACACCTTTGGACTAGTAGTTTGACTCGGATTCTGCTGTAGCATCAGATTGTTTCGTCCACAACTCAACGCTCCGGACGAATTTGAAGGTGATTCCAATTGGGTTGGAATGTGCACGAAATCTAGTTTCCAACAAAAAAAGAATCACCCAATTCGGAGTCCGTATGAAAAACTTGTGTGCGTTTTGAGTCAGGTGTGTCTGTGCAGTCCGAATCTGAATCCAGAACGTGAGAGACTTGGACTATATCTTCTCTTGGGCCAAAAGTGACGTGAGAGAACTTTTTGGACAGCAAATAAACATCTCTTTCTTCCTTATCTTCATATGTGGATTGTACAAATGTCCCATACACCTGCAATTAGACAAAACACAAAAGTGTGTGAAGTATTTTTGTTCTGGATAACATAAATAGATTATTGAATAGTTTGCACTAGAAATCACCTGACAAATATGCATATATGCAATATTTTTGGTCATATCCAAGGTAGTCATGTCCTCATCATCCTCCCCTTCTTGAAAATAAAGCCGTCCTCGGCGTTGCTTAATCTGAAATGTGGCTAACAAAAGAGACAAGGTGTACATATTGTATATGTATATGTCATCCATTTTTACTTCCCTTGATTTTTGCATATATGACACATGAATAGATGAGTAACTTGCATAGTTCATAAAATCTAAAGCCAAAAAATTAGCACAAGAAGTAGAAGGCATGAAAATATTGCAACTCAGTTTGCACATATAAGTGAAGCTCTTATTCATTTCAAAAGATTGACAATGTTCATCATTAAACCATCCCAACATTAGTGAATAAACCTTACTTGCATCAAATTTACATGCTACAACATGCTTAAATAAGCAAACATGCAATAAGTCATTCAACACAGAATCATCACCAAGATTAGAGGTCATATCAAAATGATTAAACATTGGTTCTTTTGCATCAATAGTTAATTCAATGGGTGCACTCAAAATTGTTGGTATTTCAGTTGTTTGATCACATGGCAAAGTCAAATTATCAACGTAGTCCTCTAAAATAGGTGGTTTGATCAAAGTAGTGGGTAGCTCATCAGATGGTGCATTCAAATTGACAAGGCATTCATCATTCTCATGTAGAGATGGAAGATCAGTACCTTTGTCATTACCTCTTATGATCAACTCAGATGATGTAGCCACTCTCGGGGGCGATGTGTCACATGGTGGAGGTGATGTAGTCCTGACAACAACGGATGTGGTTGTCATAGTATGCCTAGTAGTTGAAGGAACAATCATATCAACTCTTGGAATGTGCACCGTGCGCTTGTTCTCCTCGTGGCCAACACGTCGTTTTATTTCCTGTTCAGCTTTGCAAGCAAGATGATAGAGGCGGGGGTGTCCCGATCTTTCGATGAGATGATAACTATCGATTTGGTGGAGACGACTTTGACGATCCGACTACAAACGTGCACGACGTTGCGCCTTAGCAATCGCTAAACCAATCTCCTGAGGTTACTGACGATGCCGGAAGCACGGTCAGCCTGACCACGAAGGTCTATTCCTGCAAGCAATCGAAGAACGAGCAAGAATATGATAAAGCAATCTGAATATTGCAAATATATATAAGGTATTGATAATGGTGGGGATCCGTAAGCGGTCTTGGTCTGGTCGTTGGACACAAACGAAGTACACGAAGTTGCAATGGCTAACTTTTAACTAAACAAATCCCAAGGAAAAGCTACTAGATGGATCTACTTATATAGGAGCAAGGGGTGGCGGCCAAGGAGGTGGGAGGACGTCCCAAGGCAGCCTAAAACTAAATCTAGGTCGTACAAGGCCAATGGGCCCAAGTGGAGGTGATGTAACACCTTTGGACTTGTAGTTTGACTCGGATTCTGCTGCAGCATCAGATTGTTTCGTCCACAACTCAACGCTCCGGACGAATTTGAAGGTGATTCCAATTGGGTTGGAAAGTGGACGAAATCTAGTTTCCAACAAAAAAAGAATCACCCAATTTGGAGTCCGTATGAAAAACTTGTGTGCGTTTTGAGTCAGGTATGTCTGTGCAGTCCGAATCTGAATCCAGAACGTGAGAGACTTGGACTCTATCTTCTCTTGGGCCAAAAGTGACGTGAGAGAACTTTTTGGACAGCAAATAAACATCTCTTTCTTCCTTATCTTCATATGTGGATTGTACAAATGTCCCATACACCTGCAATTAGACAAAACACAAAAGTGTGTGAAGTATTTTTGTTCTGGATAACATAAATAGATTATTGAATAGTTTGCACTAGAAATCACCTGACAAATATGCATATATTCAATATTTTTGGTCATATCCAAGGTAGTCATGTCCTCATCATCCTCCCCTTCTTGAAAATAAAGCCGTCCTCGGCGTTGCTTAATCTGAAATGTGGCTAACAAAAGAGACAAGGTGTACATGTTGTATATGTATATGTCATCCATTTTTACTTCCCTTGATTTTTGCATATATGACACATGAATAGATGAGTAACTTGCATAGTTCATAAAATCTAAAGCCAAAAAATTAGCACAAGAAGTAGAAGGCATGAAAATATTGCAACTCAGTTTGCACATATAAGTGAAGCTCTTATTCATTTCAGAAGATTGACAATGTTCATCATTAAACCATCCCAACATTGGTGAATAAACCTTACTTGCATCAAATTTACATGCTACAACATGCTTAAATAAGCAAACATGCAATAAGTCATTCAACACAGAATCATCACCAAGATTAGAGGTCATATCAAAATGATTAAACATTGGTTCTTTTGCATCAATAGTTAATTCAATGGGTGCACTCAAAATTGTTGGTATTTCAGTTGTTTGATCACATGGCAAAGTCAAATTATCAACGTAGTCCTCTAAAATAGGTGGTGTGATCAAAGTAGTGGGTAGCTCATCAGATGGTGCATTCAAATTGACAAGGCATTCATCATTCTCATGAAGAGATGGAAGATCAGTACCTTTGTCATTACCTCTTATGATCAACTCAGATGATGTAGCCACTCTTGGGGGCGATGTGTCACATGGTGGAGGTGATGTAGTCCTGACAACAACGGATGTGGTTGTCATAGTATGCCTAGTAGTTGAAGGAACAATCATATAAACTCTTGGAATGTGCACCGTGCGCTTGTTCTCCTCGTGGCCAACACGTCGTTTTATTTCCTGTTCAGCTTTGCAAGCAAGATGAAACAAATGGTCCATAGGATAACACTCTTCATGAATTAGTATCTCTTGAATATCACGGTTTAATCCTCCCCAAAATTTATCCATAAAATCATCTTCACTTTCTTCTAAAGAGGAATGCAACAAGGTAGTTTGTAAATCATCATAATATTTTGTTACAGTTTCACTACCTTGTTTTAAGTGTTGCAACTTGTTAATCATGTCACGAGTATAATAACCAGGGACGAAAGTATGTCGCATGGCAAGTTTCAAATCATCCCAAGTAGTAGGTATATAATCAGGGTGTAACCGACAATATTCACTCCACCAAACCAAAGCATAACCAGTGAAAGAACCAACCGCAACCTTAACCTTTTTATGTTCATTGAAATTATGGGAAGCAAATATATTTTTTATGTCGAACTCCCATTCAATATATAAAGCAGGTTTAAAACGGCCATTAAATGGTGGTATAGATACATTAACCTGATCATGTGCATTTGGATGTTTGTGCACCTCTCGTGACGGTTGTGGTATTTGCAAAGGTGGTGGCACGTCTCCCGCGATCGACAAAGCCCATGAATTGACTCTGGATCCTGTCATGATTAGTAGAACAAGAAACAAAACCCAAAAATAATGTTCCTATAACTACTAGGATGTGGTGGTAAAACGCTCACAGTAAAGCAAATATCAATGTCTTACAAGTTCTTACCATGCAGCAGGCGGTGATCGGCAACCAGCAGTGTCAAGTAACTCCGAATATTGAGTAAAGTGATTGCCAGGGGAGCGTACGTATACACGGTGTAGAAATATGTGGAGCTGGGTTGGCTATATATGGTAGCAAAAGATTAGCAATAATCAATTCAAAGATGCAATGTTGAATAAACGCTCAACGACGGTACTGTGCTGGTCCTAGGCTAGACCGGACTAGAGACGCGAGCCTAGAACACTAATAAGGTCACGGCGTAGCACAACTAGCATCAATGAAGGATACTAAGTAGCTCTTCACAGCAAGATATAAGTGAAGATCACAACGGCAGTGAAGATAATGATGAAAAACAACTGCCAAGCAGGATATACAACAACTCTCTCTCCAACTTTCCTCTTGAAAAGTTTGAGACAATTTTCTGATAAATTCTTTCAAAGAATGCTACTAACTCAAGCTTTCCAATGCAAAAAGAATCACTCAATTCCGAGTTAATATGAGGAGTCAAAGAATTCTAAAACTCGCCTGAAAAATTGGAACAAGCTGTGTTCACGAACTTCGGAGGGCAAAAAGACCTATTTAGAAGCCGATTTTGAGGTGTCAAATATTGAATTAGCTTCTGCAACTATTTAGATGCGGCTCGTCGCTAGCTTCAATTTGAGTACTCACGGAGGCAAAACGGACTTCGTATGAGGAAGATACACCTGTTTTACTGAACAGTGCGCAAAACAGATTCCAATCCGAATTCAGGTACGAGATTGATTCTAGATAGATCCGATTTTTTTTCTTCTCTTTTTTTTTCTCACATTTTTTTTTCTTTTTCTTCTCTCTCTTTTTCTTTTTTTTTCTTTCTTTTTCTCTCTCTTTTTTTTTCTCTCTCTTTTTTCTCTCCCTTTTTCCAAGACAAACTAGATAAGATGCAGATTGGATCAGGTGAAGATGTGAATGACCTCAACTATGATTATGACAATGAACAGTGCATAGCACGTGGTGGAAATTAATAGATGGGATGGTGGACGGCGGAAGGGATAATGATGCAGCGGCGGCGTAACTAATGTGAACAGAACTCGAAACTCTAAAGGAACTAGACACTAAGACCAGCAACTCGACACGATGATGCAACCGATAATTCAACTATGCAAGCAATGAAAAGAAAATTGCAAAGGCTCAGACTGGCTTGGACCAAGGATGAATAGTTCTAACTCTTTTTTGTGGCTTTTTCTTGGACAATAGGTAAGAAAATAAATCTAATCTAAGAAAACTGGAAATTCTCACCGAGCAACCTGAAAACTGATACCACTTGATAGAGGCGAGGGTGTCCCGATCTTTCGATGAGATGATAACTATCGATTTGGTGGAGACGACTTTGACGATCCGACTACAAACGTGCACGACGTTGCGCCTTAGCAATCGCTAAACCAATCTCCTGAGGTTACTGATGATGCCGGAAGCACGGTCAGCCTGACCACGAAGGTCTATTCCTGCAAGCAATCGAAGAACGAGCAAGAATATGATAAAGCAATCTGAATATTGCAAATATATATGAGGTATTGATAATGGTGGGGATCCGTAAGCGGTCTTGGTCTGGTCGTTGGACACAAACGAAGTACATGAAGTTGCAATGGCTAACTTTTAACTAAACAAATTCCCAGGAAAAGCTACTAGATGGATCTACTTATATAGGAGCAAGGGGTGGCAGCCAAGGAGGTGGGAGGACGTCCCAAGGCAGCCTAAAACTAAATCTAGGTCGTACAAGTTCAATGGGCCCAAGTGGAGGTGATGTAACACCTTTGGACTTGTAGTTTGACTCGGATTCTGCTGCAGCATCAGATTGTTTCGTCCACAACTCAACGCTCCGGACGAATTTGAAGGTGATTCCAATTGGGTTGGAATGTGCACGAAATCTAGTTTCCAACAAAAAAAGAATCACCCAATTCGGAGTCCGTATGAAAAACTTGTGTGCGTTTTGAGTCAGGTGTGTCTGTGCAGTCCGAATCTGAATCCAGAACGTGAGAGACTTGGACTATATCTTCTCTTGGGCCAAAAGTGACGTGAGAGAACTTTTTGGACAGCAAATAAACATCTCTTTCTTCCTTATCTTCATATGTGGATTGTGCAAATGTCCCATACACCTGCAATTAGACAAAACACAAAAGTGTGTGAAGTATTTTTGTTCTGGATAACATAAATAGATTATTGAATAGTTTGCACTAGAAATCACCTGACAAATATGCATATATGCAATATTTTTGGTCATATCCAAGGTAGTCATGTCCTCATCAGATGACATACTGATTTATAGCAGATCTTTGGAAGAACATTTGGAACATTTACGTGCTGTTTTTATTGCTCTACGTGATGCACGTTTGTTTGGTAACCTTGGGAAGTGCACCTTTTGCACCGACCGAGTATCTTTTCTTGGCTATGTTGTTACTCCACAGGGAATTGAAGTTGACAAAGCCAAGATTGAAGCTATTGAGAGTTGGCCGCAGCCCAAAACGGTCACACAAGTGAGGAGTTTTCTTGGCCTCGCTGGATTCTATAGGCGTTTTGTGAGAGATTTCAGCACCATTGATGCAACTCTCAACGAGCTTACAAAGAAGGATGTGCCTTTTGTTTGGGGTACCGCACAGGAAGAAGCCTTCACGCTATTGAAAGATAAGTTGACACATGCTCCTTTACTCCAACTTCCTGATTTTAATAAGACTTTTGAGCTTGAATGTGATGCTAGTGGAATTGGATTAGGAGGTGTGTTATTACAAGATGGCAAACCTGTTGCATACTTTTCTGAAAAATTGAGTGGGCCTAGTCTGAATTATTCTACTTATGATAAAGAATTATATGCTCTTGTTCGGACTTTAGAAACATGGCAACATTATTTATGGCCCAAAGAATTTGTTATACATTCTGATCATGAATCTTTGAAACATATTAAAAGTCAAGCTAAACTGAATCGTAGACATGCTAAATGGGTTGAATTCATTGAGACTTTCCCTTATGTCATTAAACACAAGAAGGGAAAAGAAAATGTTATTGCTGATGCATTGTCTCGTCGCTATACTATGCTTTCACAACTTGACTTCAAAATATTTGGTTTGGAGACCATCAAAGATCAATATGTGCATGATGCTGATTTTAAAGATGTAATGCAGAATTGTAAAGAAGGAAGAATGTGGAACAAGTTTGTTGTTAACGATGGATTTGTGTTTCATGCTAACAAGCTCCGTTCGTCTTCTGTTGTTGCAGGAGGCGCATGGAGGAGGATTAATGGGACACTTTGGCGTGAAGAAGACGGAGGACGTACTTGCTACACATTTCTTTTGGCCAAAGATGAGACGGGATGTTGAGCGTTTTATTACTCGCTGCACTACATGTCAAAAAGCTAAGTCACGACTCAATCCTCATGTTTATATATGCCTTTGCCTGTACCTAGTGTTCCTTGGGAGGATATATCTATGGACTTTGTTTTAGGTTTACCTCAAACAAAGAAGGGGAGGGATAGCATATTTGTTGTCGTGGATAGATTCTCGAAAATGGCACACTTTATACCATGTCATAAAAGCGATGATGCTGTTAATGTTGCTGATTTGTTCTTTCGTGAAATTATTCGCTTGCATGGTGTGCCAAATACTATTGTTTCAGATCGTGATACTAAATTTCTTAGCCACTTTTGGAGATGTTTATGGGCTAAGTTGGGGACTAAACTGCTTTTTAGTACTACTTGTCACCCCCAGACTGCTGGACAAACTGAAGTAGTCAATAGAACGTTGTCTACTATGCTTAGGGCTGTTTTGAAGAATAATAAGAAAATGTGGGAGGAATGCTTGCCTCATATTGAATTTGCTTATAATCGTTCATTGCATTCTACTACTAAGATGTGCCCTTTTGAAGTTGTGTATGGTTTCCTACCTCGTGCACCTATTGATTTGTTGCCTCTTCCATCTTCGGAGAAGGTTAATTTTGATGCTAAACAACATGCTGAATTGATTTTAAAAATGCATGAGTTAACTAAGGAAAACATTGAGCGCATGAATGCTAAATATAAACTTGCTGGAGATAAGGGTAGAAAACATGTTGTGTTTGCACCTGGAGATCTTGTTTGGTTACATTTGCGTAAGGATAGATTTCTTGATTTGCGCAAATCAAAGTTAATGCCACGTGCTGATGGTCCCTTTAAGGTGTTAGAGAAAATAAATGATAATGCATATAAACTTGAGCTGCCTGCAGATTTTGGGGTTAGTCCCACTTTTAACATTGCAGATTTGAAGCCTTATTTGGGTGAGGAAGATGAACTTCCGTCGAGGACGACTTCATTTCAAGAAGGGGAGGATGATGAGGACATCAATACAATTGTTACACCCACAGCCCCTGCTGCTATACATACTGGACCAATTACTAGAGCTCGTGCACGCCAACTAAATTACCAGGTACTTTCGTTTCTTGATAATGATTCTAATGTTCATGAGAATATGATGCTGCCTAAATTGGATACATTTGTTTTGCTTACAAATGAAGGGCCTAGCTTGGAGAAGGATGAACATTGGAGCAAGAACAAGAATGGAGTTACAAGTGATGATTTCAGGACTTTGAAGCCACCATAATGGGTGCATGAAGCCATGGACGAAATATACAAGATGCCACTTCATAAATTTCGTCCCGAGGCTATTTTAGGTGCTGCGTCATCTTATTATTGGGCCAGGCCCATGTAATTTCGAAATACATAAGTATAGGCTATTTTTAGAGTCCGTATGTGTGGGGAAACAAGAGATAGGGTTGATTTCGGACCCCTCCACCAAGGGCCACGAAATTCCCCCCCTCTTCCTCCATATATACAGCCCTTAGGGCATCGTTTAGACTTTGGGTTTTGTTTAGATTAAAAGTTCGCCATAGCTGCAACTTCGCGTACTTCGTTTGTGTTCAACGACCTGACAAAGGCGTCACAGAACCCCACCTTGATCAATAAAGCTTTCATCTTATATTCGCAATATCCAGATTGCAATCTTAGTTTCTTGCTTGTTCTTCGTTTGCTCGCAGGAAACAGACCCTCGTGGTCAGGTTGATCGTGCTCCGGCGTGGTCAATAACCTCTCGGAGTTGGTTTAGCGATTGCTAAGGCGCGACGTCCTCGCACGTTCGTAGTCGGATCGTCAAAGTCGACTTCCACCAAAGCGAAATCCACCATCTCATCGAAAGACGGGACACCTTTGCCTCTATCACGTCCTCGACGGAAGCTCATCTTCCTCTCCCAAATAAGGCTTCAAATCTGCAATGTTAAAAGTGGGACTAACCCCAAAATCTGCAGGCAGCTCAACTTTATATGAATTATCATTTATTTTCTCTAACACCTTAAAAGGTCCGTCAACACGTGGCATTAGCTTTGATTTGCGCAAATCAGGAAATCTATCCTTACGCAAATGTAACCAGACAAGATCTCCAGGTGCAAACACAACATGTTTTCTACCCTTATCTCCAGCAAGTTTATACTTAGCATTCATACGCTCAATGTTTTCCTTAGTTAACTCATGCATTTTTAAAATCAATTCAACACGTTGTTTAGCATCAAAATTAACCTTCTCCGAAGATGGAAGAGGCAACAAATCAATAGGTGCACGAGGTAGGAAACCATACACAACTTCAAAAGGGCACATCTTAGTAGTAGAATGCAATGAACGATTATAAGCAAATACAATATGAGGCAAGCATTCCTCCAACATTTTCTTATTATTCTTCAAAACAACCCTAAGCATAGTAGACAATGTTCTATTGACTACTTCAGTTTGTCCATCAGTTTGGGGTGACAAGTAGTACTAAAAAGCAGTTTAGTCCCCAACTTAGCCCATAAACATCTCCAAAAGTGGCTAAGAAATTTAGTATCACGATCTGAAACAACAGTATTTGGCACACCATGCAAGCGAATAATTTCATGAAAGAACAAATCAGCAACATTAACGGCATTATCGCTTTTATGACATGGTATAAAGTGTGCCATTTTCGAGAATCTATCCACGACAACAAATATGCTATCCCTCCCCTTCTTTGTTCGAGGTAAACCGAAAACAAAGTCCGTAGATATATCCTCCCAAGGAACTCTAGGTACAGGCAAAGGCATATATAAACCATGAGGATTGAGTCGTGACTTAGCTTTTTGGCATGTAGTGCAGCGAGCAACAAAGCGCTCAACATCCCGTCTCATCTTTGGCCAAAAGAAATGTGTAGCAAGTACATTCTCCGTCTTCTTCACGCCAAAGTGTCCCATTAATCCTCCTCCATGCGTGATGCAGAGCATCCTTCGGTCATCCCCATGGACCTTCCGTCGCCTCACCAAGCACCAAGAGGACCCATGACTAGAGCATGAGCTAGAGCTCTCGAGACCGAGGTGACTTCTCTCCTTACTGACATATCATATTATCCTCCCGAGACATGGCTACTACCTCAATCCAGAATGTTGTGCATGATTATGTACCAAGAGGACCCTCCTGAGGATGCACATGAAGATGGCCAAGACCCCAAGTCCACGGACGAAGAGAACCAATGGAAGAAGGCAAAAGCAACTTCCAGGCTTCGGACATCCGGCCAAGACCCCGGACATCCGACCCCTAGAGATCTACACGGCCACCACTCTGCAGAAGATCCTACAGCGACCGGACATCCGGCGTCCAACCCGGACATCCGACCATCCACCGGAAATCCGGCCACCCGCCCGGATATCCGGCCCAGGCATCCCGAATGATCAGAAGGCCACCCCGACAGCCCGGACATCCGGCCTCAGCACCGGACATCCGGCCCCTCCAGCCCGGACATCCGGCCCCTCGTGAGCCACCAGACATCCGGCCCGACGCCCAGACATCCGGCGCTCTCTGCCTGCGCGTAGTTCCTTTGGGTCGTGACCCATGTATCCCTTCGCCCCTTTGACTATATATACTCCCTCATCCCGTACGTTTTAGGGTTAGCGTTGATTTAGCTCATTTGTGAGATAGAGCCTCGCTCATCCATCGGATCTCCTCTTCGTGAGAGACCGCGGCCTACTCGGAGAAGATCCACTTGGATACAAGACCCCTCTACGGGAAGATCCCCTCGCAGATTAAAGACCTTCTCGCGGAGAAGATCGGTTACCTTTGTATCCTTACCTTTGTTGATTGTGGATCATATGTTACTCTTTGTTGTCGGTGATCTAGCACTCGTGTGATTGATTCCTTGTCGGTTTAGTGATTCTCTCTCATTTTCCCCGTGTTTCCCCTTTGTGCTCCCGTGTGTTCTTTGTGATTCCCCGTAGGATACCCTCCAAACGTGAAAGATCATCCACATAGGGTTCTGCCCTACATCATCTTGGTATCATGAGCCACGTTGATCAAGTTTTTGGAGCCCCTACCCCGTGTTTTCTAGCTTGATTTTGTTGTTTTCGTCCTAAATCCGAAAATCCCCACCAAAAATAGCCCCAATTTTTTTTGTGATTTGTTGGTCAGTTGAGATTTTGTTGGATTTGGTCCATGGATTTGTGTTGCTGCGTGTGGATCTAGCTTTCCCCACCCTCCCCACCCTTTTCCATCCACCAATTCATTCGAATTTTGACCCGGAGTTGCGATTTTCCCGAGGAGTTCATCGCGTTCGTCCCCGATCCAGGAGCCCGGACATCCGCCGAGTCCACCGGACATTCGGCGTCCCGGACATCCGGCGTCTGGCCCGGACATCCGGTCCCTGGCAGCAGCAGCTCCACCCACGCACCACCTTCCACCATATTTTCGCCAAATTTTGCCCGGAGCCCACGCCTCCTTTCGCATACCCACACCACCTCCCACAAACACCACCACCGATCACCGCTACCTCCTATGTCGATTTTGAAACGTTTTGGTCTTTGAGAGTTTGGGTTGTGGTTCCCGTGTCCTATTGTGTTTCGGCTATCTAGGTACGGTTCGACTTCAACATCACCACCGCTCATCTCCATCGACTATTCATCATCGCCAAGGACGGTAACATCGACGACATCTTTGTCATACCTTGCAATTGCATTGATACCCCACATGTCCCTACTTTTGCGTAGCTTACCCATCGAGACTAGCCATTGAGTATTGCCGGCAACGTGACTTGTGCACATTAGTGATCATACTCCATAACATACATACCATACCATAGTGGTGCATATTTTGAGATCCACTTGTGTGTCAGAAAGTTGTCATAGCATACACAATTGCTATCTTAGTTCGTGAAGTTTTGCATGAGAAAAGAGCTCAAAAGTGAAAGAGCCAACCAAGATTTTAAGCAAAGAGGAAAGATAAGTAAAGAGCTTATAAGCAAGAACCATAGCATCATACAACATTAAGATTGTCATATAAGATCATCTTGGATCATAGCACCGAAACATCATACTTATAGCATACTTGGGATAGAGATTGTTACATTTTTGCCTAGTAGGTTGTGCACAAGTTTCGTATCCGCCTATTGTGCAATCGTGCTAGCGTCTCTCTAGTATTGTGCAACAAGAGCATTTTCGTGGTTTCCACATTTTGGCTCACTTTTGGATTGCACAATCCCATTTATCTATTTTGCGGGTGTGTTTCCGTGTACCCATACTTGCTTGGTCTACTTGTTGCATTTGCAAATTTGTGAACCTTCTCCAACATTATTGAAGCTCACTTACTATTGCATCAAATTTTGTGCCACCATCCTAACCAAGCTCCACCATAAGCTTTTACGTGTGTAGGTGTGAGAACCGACAAGAATTGGTACCAACAGTGCTATTTCATTGTCCGCATTTGAGTGAACTTGATTCATCTTCAACTTCGGTCAAGTTACAGTTGGTACACGTTCTTTTCCTTCTACCACTTACATTTTGCTTGGAATGATGGATAGGCCAAGTTCTTCTACCACTCCACCTCTCATCGAGAACGCCGACGACATGTCATCATTTGTCACCAAGAGCCACCTATTTGGAGCTCAAAAGGCATTGCACCAAGAACAACAAGCAATGTGGGACTACTTCGACAACAAATTCGACTCTCACAAGCAAGAGAACGATGCAAGAATGGACGAGATCCGAGCCTTCATGAGGAACCGCCGTCCTTCCACTTCTTCATCGTCAAGACGGAGCCGCTCAAGTCGACACTCCCACGACACCTTCTCCGACTCAAGTACACCGTCATTGAACACTCTTCGACGAGCAGCGCGTCAAGACCATCATGCATCTTGTAACCCGCTACATGACAAGCAATCACACGAACAAGTCGATGAGCAAGACCCTCGACTTCAACCAAACCAAGTCACTTTTACGCAAGCTCAAGAACGACAACGACTACAACGCCAAGAAGAAGAACGAGCGCGCCTACACCAAGAGGAACAAGACGCCGAGGCTCAATGTCTTCAACAACAACAACGTGAAGCGCAAGCTCTTGAGGCG
This sequence comes from Triticum aestivum, assembly GCF_018294505.1. Lineage (NCBI taxonomy): Eukaryota > Viridiplantae > Streptophyta > Magnoliopsida > Poales > Poaceae > Triticum > Triticum aestivum. Next base: position 323,892,688 of record NC_057813.1, read on the forward strand.
CAACGTGCCCTTCAAGATTCGAGCCGAGCCATTGCCAACCGCAATCGCGAGCGGTGCAATCAAGAGGGAGCCCTTCGAGAAGAAATCCAAGAGAGGAACTACCAACCGCGAGTGCAACGTAAAGTTCCTCAAGCCCCTCCACAAGCTCGTCAAGCTCCACTTCAACCTCAAGTTCAACAAGAGCAAGTTGATCATGGACTTCCTCCACGCCAAGAGCAACATGAGGATGATTACCCTCCATGTCAAGGGCATCATCATCACCATCGCCAACAACACAATAAAGAGCAACGCTATGGCAAGCTCAAGTTCACAATGCCCAAGTTCAATGGAAGCAATGATCCCGAAGAGTACCTCTCATGGGCATTGAAGGTAGACAAAATCTTTCGTTTGCACAACTATGAGGAAGAGAAGAAGATCGCTATGGCATCACTTGAGTTCCAAGACTATGTGCTCATATGGTGGGAACAAGTCCTTGAACGCCGTCAAGCAAGAGGTGAACCACCAATCACCACTTGGACTCAAATGAAGGATGTTATGCGAGCATGCTTTGTGCCAACCTACGACAACCGCGATCTCTTCAAGAAGCTACAACTCCTCAAGCAAGGAACAAAGAGTGTTGAAGAATACTACAAGGAAATGGAGATAGCCATGATCCGAGCCAATGTCACGGACGATGATGAGCAAACAATGGCACGTTAGTTGAATGGACTCAATCACCCCATCAAGAAGATCGCCGACTTCCAACCCTACTCCAACCTCATTGAGCTCGTGCATCAAGCTACAAAGGCCGAATGTCAAGTGCAAGATGACTTCAAGTACGCCAAGTACTCATCCAAGACCTACAGTTTCTCCAACAACCAAGCTTCAATGACTCCTCCAACTTCTACTTCAACAAAACCATCTACAAGCAACGACGACAAGTCAAGTTACAAGAAAACTTCGGCAAGTTCAAGTCTTTTGTGATGAGGATTAGAGCCCCGCTCTCGTTGTCTCCAAAGTCTTGACTCTTCAACATCAAAAAGAAGAAGACCAACGATGCCACATCTTCCATACAAAGGCCGACATCAATGGAAGGTCCGTCAAGGTCATCATTGATGCAGGTAGTTGTCACAACTTGGCAAGCGAAGAACTATGCTCCAAGCTTCAATTGGTCAAGAGGAAGCACCCGCACCCCTACAAGGTCCAATGGCTAAGTGATTCCGGCACTATACGAGTCGAGCATACGGTCCAAGTCTCCTTCAAAATTGGTGCATATGAAGACACTTTGGAGTGTGATGTGGTCCCAATGACCGTTCGCCACCTCCTTCTTGGTAGGCCATGGCAATTTGACCGTGGTGTCATCCACAATGGGCGTACCAATCACTATAACTTCAACATCAAAGGGAAGGAATATGTGCTACGACCTATGTCTCCTAGTCAAGTGATAGCCGACAAGCAAGCCACCCATCATGGAGAGAAGAGTGAGAAAGTGACCCACCCAAAAGTGAGTGAGAGCCACAAGCCAAACTTGAGCGCCTCTTCGCCTAGAGAGAAAAATCTCATCCTATTTGCCACCAAAAGTGAGATGAGAGAAGTGTGTGAGAACCCATCGAGTGTGATGCACTTTGTCCTTGTGTGCAAGGATGGAGAGCCAACAACTAACACCTCTCACGAGCTACCTTTAGTGTTTCAATCTATTTTGCAGGAATTCCAAGATGTTTTCCCTGATGAGCTACCTCCGGGTCTACCTCCTCTTCGAGGCATTGAGCATCGAATCGACCTCATCCCCGGAGCGCCTCTCCTAAACAAAGCTCCATACCGAGTCAATCCCGAAGAAACCAAGGAGATTCAACGGCAAGTACAACAACTCATCGACAACGGTCATGTACGTGAAAGCCTAAGCCCTTGTGCTGTTCCCGTTATACTTGTGCCTAAACCCGATGGAAGTTTCCGCTTGTGTTCCGATTGTAGACCTATAAGTGCTATTACCATTCGCTATAGGCATCCCATTCCTCGCTTATATGATATGCTTGATGAACTTAGCGGAGCCAACTTTTTCTCAAAAATTGATCTTAAAAGTGGCTATTATCAAATCCGCATACAAGAGGGTGATGAATGGAAAACTGCTTTCAAAACCAAATTTGGCTTATATGAGTGGTTAGTCATGCCTATGGGTTTATCGGAAGCTCCTGGTACTTTCGTGCGTCTTATGCATCATGTGCTTCGACCTTACATTGGAGTCTTTGTTGTGGTTTACTTTGATGATATTCTTGTGTTTAGCAAAACCATGAAAGAGCATATTAATCATGTTAGGACTGTTTTGCAAACTCTTCGCAAGGAACGCCTTTACGCAAACTTGAAAAAATGCACCTTTGGTGTTGACAAAGTGGTTTTCTTGGGTTTTGTTGTATCTTCCAAGGGTGTCCATGTTGATGAATCTAAGATTGAGGCAATTAAAACTTGGCCCCAACCCACCAATTTGCAACAAGTGCGCAGTTTTCTTGGTCTCGCAGGATTTTATCGCCGCTTTGTGAAAAACTTTAGCACCATTGCCGCTCCTTTGCATGCCTTGAGTAAGAAGACTGCTCCTTTTGTTTGGGGATCTTTGCAATCCACCGGTTTTGATGAGCTGAAGTCTTTGCTTACTCATGCTCCGATTCTTGCTTTGCCCAACTTTGAGAAAACTTTTGAGGTTCATTGTGATGCAAGTGGTACCGGAATTGGCGGAGTCTTGATGCAAGAAAGACGAGCCATTGCATATTTTAGTGAAAAACTCTCCGGTGCTCAACTTAACTACCCCATATATGACAAAGAATTGTATGCTTTAGTGTGTGTGCTACATGTTTGGGAACATTTCCTTAGACCTCATGAGTTTGTCATACACACCGATCATGAAACGCTTAAGTACTTAAAGGGTCAAACTAAGTTGAATAAGCGTCATGCCAAATGGAGTGAATTTATTGAATCTTTTCCTTATGTGATCAAGTACATTAAGGGTAAGGAAAATGTAGTTGCGGATGCACTTTCACACATATGCACACTTGTCACTCAACTTGAGTTGAATGTTATTGGTTTTGAGCATATAAAAGACTTGTATGAGCATGATCCTTCTTTTGCTACTCCTTATGCTAATTGTTTGACACACGCGTCTTGGGAACGATACTACCTAAAGGATGATTATCTTATGAGAGCTAACAAACTTTGCATTCCCGAGTCTTCTCTTCGTTTGCTCCTTTTGCAAGAGGCTCATGGAGGCGGACTCATGGGACACTTTGGGCGCGACAAGACTTTTGCCATGCTCTCCAAGAACTACTTTTGGCCCACGATGTTCCGTGACGTCTCACGCTTCACCAACCGTTTCTCTACATGTCGCAAAGCTAAGTCTAAAGCTCAATCCCATGGTCTTTATATGCCCCTTCCTATTCCTTATCAACCTTGGGAAGACATTAGCATGGATTTTGTACTTGGTTTGCCTAGAACTCAAAACGGCAAGGATTCCGTCTTTGTTGTTGTGGACCGATTTTCTAAGATGGCACATTTTATTCCTTGCAACTAGACGATGCTTCACATATTGCCAATCTCTTTTGTAGGGAAATCTTGCGACTTCATGGAGTGCCAAAGACGATTGTCTCAGACCGCGACGTCAAGTTCTTGAGTTACTTTTGGAAGACCCGATGCGCCAAGCTAGGAATCAAGCTATTGTTCTCTTCGGCATACCATCCTCAAACCTACGGCCAAACGGAGGTGACGAACCTTACACTCTCCACTCTACTTCGCATGTTGATCAAGAAGAACATCAAGGAGTGGGAGGCGTGTCTACCCATCGCTGAGTACGCCTACAACCGTGCAAGACATTCGATGACCGGCAAGTCCCCCTTCGAGGTCGTCTACGGCTTCAACCCGTTGTCCCCATTGGACATTCTACCTCTTCCTGTACAAGAGCGCACCAACCTCAACGCAAGTGCCCGTGCAAGCTACATCAAGAAGATGCATGAAGGTACAAGCCACACCATCAAGCGCCAAGTACAACGACTTGCGACCAAGCTCAACGTCAACAAGCATCCCATGATATTCAACATTGGAGACCTCGTGTGGCTACACCTTCGCAAGGACCGCTTCCCTAACGAACGCAAGTCCAAGCTTCTCCCTCGAGCCGGCGGACCCTTCATGGTGCTAGCACGCTACAACAACAATGCTTACAAGATCGATCTCCCACGCGACAAGTACAACGTGAGTGACATCTTCAACGTCTCCAATCTCTCCCCGTACCATGGTGATGAGGATCTTGATACGAGGTCGGATCTTTCACAAGGGGGGGGGGAGATGATGCGGAGCATCCTTCGGTCATCCCCATGGACCTTCCGTCGCCTCACCAAGCACCAAGAGGACCCATGACTACACGAGCTAGAGCTCTCGAGACCGAGGTGACTTCTCTCCTTAGTGATCATACTCCATAACATACATACCATACCAAAGTGGTGCATATCTTGTGATCAACTTGTGTGTCACAAAGTTGTCATCGCATACACAATTGGTATCTTGGTTCGTGAAGTTTTGCATGAGAAAAGAGCTCAAAAGTGAAAGAGCCACCAAAGCTTTTAAGCAAAAGAGAAAGATAAGCATAGAGCTTATATGCAAGAACCATAGCATCATACTACATTAAGACTGTCATATAAGATCATCTTGTATCATAGCACCGAAATACCATACATATAGCATACTTGGGATAGAGATCGTTGCATTTTTGCCTAGTAGGTTGTGCACAAGCTACGTATCCGCCTATTGTGCAATCATGCTAGCGTCTCTCTAGTATTGTGCAACAAGAGCATTTTAGTGGATTCCACATTTTGGCTCACTTTTGGTTTGCACAATCCCACTTATCTATTTGCGTGTGTGTTTCCGTGTACCCCTACTTGCTTGGTCTACTTGTTACATTTGCGAATTTGCGAATCTTTTTCAACATCTTTGAGTCAAACTAACGATTGCAATCAATTTTGTGCCACCATCCTAACCAAGCTCCACGATAAGCTTTTACTTGTGTAGGTGTGAGAACCGACAAGAATTGGTACCAAAAGTGCTATTCATTTTCCACATTTGAGTGAACTTGATTCATCTTCAACTTCGGTCAAGGTACATTTGGAGCACGTTCTTTTCCCTCTACCACTTACAATTTTCTTTGAATGATGGATAGGCCAAGTTCTTCTACCAATCCACCTCTCATCGAGAACGGCGATGACATGTCATCATTCGTCACAAAGAGCCGCCTCTTTGGTGCTCAAAGGGCGTTACACCAAGAACAACAAGAAATGAGCGACCGCATTGACAACCTCGCCACCGACTTGTGACTCTCCGAGCAACGTACAAGAGACTACTTCGACAACAAGTTTGACGCTCACAAGCAAGAGCATGATGCAAGAATGGACGAGATCCGCGCCTTGATGAGGAACAGGCATCCTTCCACTTCTTCATCCTCAAGATGGAGCCGCTCGAGTCGACACTCCGACGACACCTTCTCCGACTCAAGTACACCGTCATCGAACACTCTTCGATGAGCCATGCGTCAAGACCGTCATGCATCTCGCAACCCGCTACATGACAAGTATTCACAAGAGAAAGTCGATGAGCAAGTCCCTCGTCCTCAATCAAACCAAGTCGCTTTTGCTCAAGCTCAAGAACGGCAACGACTACGGCGCCAAGAGGAAGAACGAGCACGTCTACAACAAGAGGAACAAGACGCCGAGGCTCAACATCTTCAACAACAACAACGAGAAACACAAGCTCTTGAGGCGCAACGTGCCCTTCAAGGATCAAGTCGAGCCATCGCCAACCGCAATCGCGAACGGCGCAATCAAGAGGAAGCTCTTCGAGAAGAAATCCAAGAGAGGAACTATCAACCGCGTGTGCAACGTTAAGCTCCACAAGCTCCTCCACAAGCTCGTCAAGCTCCACCTCAACCTCAAGTTCAACAAGAGCAAGTTGATCATGGACTTCCTCCACGCCAAGAGAAACATGAGGAGGATTACCCTCCACGTCAAGGGCGTCATTATTACCATCGCCAACAACACAATGACGAGCAACGCTATGGCAAGCTCAATTTCACAATGCCCAAATTCAATGGAAGCAATGATCCGGAAGAGTACCTCTCATGGGCATTGAAGGTCGACAAGATCTTTTGTTTGCACAACTATGAGGAAGAAAAGAAGATCGCTATGGCATCACTTGAGTTCCAAGACTATGTGCTCATATGGTGGGAACAAGTCATTGAGCGCCGACAAGCAAGAGGTGAACCTCCAATCACCACTTGGGCCGAAATGAAGGATCTCATGCGACCACGCTTTGTACCAACCTACTACAACCGTGATCTCTTCAAGAAGCTACAACTCCTCAAGCAAGGAACAAAGAGTGTTGAAGAATACTACAAGGTAATGGAGATAGCCATGATTCGAGCCAATGTCACCGAAGATGATGAGCAAACTATGGCACGTTTCTTGAATGGACTCAATCATCCCATCAAGAAGATTGCCGACTTCCAACCATACTCCAACCTCATTGAGCTCGTACATCCAGCTACCAAGGCCGAACGTCAAGTGCAAGATGATTTCAAGTACATGAAGTACTCATCCAAGACATACAGTTTCTCCAACATCCAAGCTTCCACGACTCCTCCAACATCTACATCAACCAAGCCTTCTCCAATGATGAGGACATGACTACCTTGGATATGACCAAAAATATTGCATACATGCATATTTGTCAGGTGATTCCTAATGCAAACTATTCAATAATCTATTTATGTTATCCAGAACAAAAATACTTCACACACTTTTGTGTTTTGTCTAATTGTAGGTGTATGGGACATTTGCACAATCCACATATGAAGATAAGGGAAAAGGAGAAGTTTAGGTTGTGTTCAAAAAGTCATCTCACGTCACTTTTGGGCCAAGAGAAGATAGAGTCCAAGTCTCTCACGTTCTGGATTCAGATTCGGACTGCACAGACAAACCTGACTCAAAACGCCAACAACTTTTTCATACGGACTCCGAATTGGGTGATTCTTTTTTGTTGGAAACTAGATTTCGTGCTCTTTCCAACCCAATTGGATTCACCTTCAAATTCGTCCGGAGTGTTGAGTTACGGACGAAACAATCTGACGTTGCAGCAGAATCCGAGTCAAACTACAAGCCCAAAGGTGTTGCATCACCTCCACTTGGGCCCATGAGCCTTGTACGACCTAGGGTTAGTTTTAGGCTGCCTTGAGACGTCCTCCCACCTCCTTGGCCGCCACCCCTTGCTCCTATATAAGTAGATCCATCTAGTAGCTTTTTCCTCGGGATTTGTTTAGTTAAAAGTTAGCCATTACAACTTCGTGTACTTCGTTTGTGTCCAACGACCAGACCAAGACCGCTTCCGGATCCCCACCATTATCAATACTTCACATATATTTGCAATATTCAGATTGCTTTATCATATTCTTGCTCGTTCTTCGATTGCTTGCAGGAATAGACCTTCGTGGTTAGGCTGACCATGCTTCCAGCATCGTCAGTAACCTTAGGAGATTGGTTTAGCGATTGCTAAGGCGCAACGTCGTGCACGTTTGTAGTCGGATCGTCAAAGTCGTCTCCACCAAATCGATAGTTATTATCTCATCGAAAGATCGGGACCCTCGCCTCTATCAAGTGGTATCAGTTTTCAGGTTGCTCAGTGAGAATTTCCAGTTTTCCTAGATTAGATTTATTTTCTTACCTATTGTCCAAGAAAAATCCACAAAAAAGAGTTAGATCTATTCATCCTTTGTCCAAGCCAGTCTGAGCCTTTGCAATTTTCTTTTCATTGCTTGCATAGTTGAATTATCGGTTGCATCGTCGTGTCGAGTTGCTGGTCTTAGTGTCTAGGTCGTTTAGAGTTTCGAGTTCTGTTCACATTAGTCACGTCGCCGCTGCATCATTATCCCTTCCGCTGTCCACCACCCATCCATCAATTTCCTCCACGTGCTACCCACCGTTCATTGTCATAATCATAGTTGAGATCGTTCCCATCTTCGCTTGATCCACTCTACATCTTATCTAGTTTGTTTTGGAAAGAGGGAGAGAGAAAAAAAAGTTAGAGAAAAAAAACGAGAGAAAAAAAGTAAAAAAGAAGTCAGAGAAAAAAAAAGAAAGGAAAAGAAAAAAAAGTGTGAGAAAAAAAAGAGAGGAGAAAAAAGACAAAATTCGGATCTATCTAGACTCAATCTCGTAGTTGAATTCGGATTGGAATCTGTTTTGTGCACTGTTCAGTAAAACAGGCATAACTTCTTCATATGAAGTCTATTTTGGCTCCGCGAGTACTCAAATGAAAGCTAGCGACGAGCCGCATCTAAATAGTTGCAGAAGCTAGTTCAGTATTTGGCACCTCAACATCAGCTTCTAAATAGGTCTACTGCTATTGTGATCTTCACTTATATCTTGCTGTCCAGAGCTACTTCATATCATTTATTGATGCTAGTTGTGCTACGACGTGACCTCATTAGTGTTCTAGGCTCGCGTCTCTAGTTTGGTCTAGCCTAGGACTAGCACAGTACCGTCGTTGAGCGTTTATTCAACATTTCATCTCTGAATTGATTATTGCTAATCTTTTGCTACCATATATAGCCAACCCAGCTCCACATATTTCTACACCGTGTATACGTACGTTCCCCTGGCAATCGTTTTACACAATCTTCGGAGTTATTTGACACCGCTGGTTGCCTGTCACCACCTGCCGCATGGTAAGAACTTGTAAGATATTGATATTTGCTTTACTGTGAGCACTTTACAACCACATCCTAGTAGTTCATAGGAACATTATTCTCGAATTTCGGTTCTTGTTTCTACTAATCATGACAGGTTCCAGAGATAGAAGTTCTTGGATGACGGACACATCTTCACCATCACGAGAATTGGGACAACACACACAAGCATATGGTTAGGTTATCTCTTTACCATCATTTGAGGGTAGATTTAATCCTGCTACTTATCTAGCTTGGGAGCTTGAAGTAGAACAAGTTTTTAGTCACCATGACTTTTCTGAACTTGACCGAGTGCGAGCAGCCACTAGAGCATTTACTGATTTTGCTTCTGTTTGGTGGAGTGTACATTGTAAGAAAAACATTGATAACCAACCCACAACTTGGAAAGTTTTGAAAGCTATAATGAGACAACAATTTTTCCCTCCTTATTATCATTGTGAATTGCTTCGCAAATTTGAACAATTTAAACAAGGCAACAACACTGTTCATGCTGACTACCAAGAGTTCAAATCTTATATGCATCACTGTGACATAGAAGAATCTGAGAATGATACAATGAATAGATTTTTTGGTGGTTTGAACCATGATATTCAGGCAAGATTTCAGTATATTCCTCGTTGCATTACTGGTATGTATGTCCGTGCTTGTACCTTTGAGAGCCAGATACAGGAGGATACATTAGGTGACTACAACAACTACTATTCCAGTTCATGCTCACCACCGCCGGTGGGTTCCTCCATCATTGCACCTCGGATTGTGAGTGCGACATCATCTCAAGGGTATGGTACATTGTCAATGTCCGTACCTACATCAGCTACATCTTTGCCACAAGGTAACAGTAAAGGTATTGATGATATAACTTCACATGAGAATGATGCATGCCTAGTTAACTTGAATGCGTCATGTATTGAGTTAACTGTTGATTTGAGCACACCACCTATTTTAGAAAATCTTGTTACTGTCATGAATGCGTCATGTGATCAAACAACTGAAATATCAACAATTTTGAGTGCACCCATTGAATTAACTATTGATGCAAAAAAACTAATGTTTAATCATTTTGATATGGCCTCCAATCTTGGTGATGATTCTGTGTCCAATGACTTATTGCATGTTTGCTTATTTAAGCATGTTGTAGCATGTAAATTTGATGCAAGTAAGGTTTATTCACCAAAGTTGGGATGGTTTAATGATGAACATTGCGAATCTTTTGAAATGAATAAGAGCTTCACTTATATGTGCAAACTGAGTTCTAATATTTTCATGCCTTCTACTTCTTGTGATAATTTTTTGGCTTTAGTTTTTATGAACTATGAAAGTTACTCATGTATACATGTGTCATACGTGCAAAAATCAAGGGAAGTTAAACTGGATGACATATACATATACAACATGTACACCTTGTCTCTTTTGTTAGCCACATTTCAGATTAAGCAACGCCGAGGACGGCTTTGTTTTCAAAAGGGGGAGGATGATGAGGACATGACTACCTTGGATACGACCAAAAATATTGCATACATGCATATTTGTCAGGTGATTTCTAATGCAAACTATTCAATAATCTATTTATGTTATCCAGAACAAAAATACTTCACACACTTTTGTGTTTTGTCTAATTGTAGGTGTATGGGACATTTGTACAATCCACATATGAAGATAAGGGAAAAGGAGAAGTTTAGGTTGTGTTCAAAAAGTCCTCTCACGTCACTTTTGGGCCAAGAGAAGATAGAGTCCAAGTCTCTCACGTTCTGGATTCAGATTCGGACTGCAGAGACAAACCTGACTCAAAACGCCAACAACTTTTTCATACGGACTCCGAATTGGGTGATTCTTTTTTTGTTGGAAACTAGATTTCGTGCTCTTTCCAACCCAATTGGATTCACCTTCAAATTGGTCCAGAGCGTTGAGTTACGGACGAAACAATCTGACGTTGCAGCAGAATCCGAGTCAAACTACAAGCCCAAAGGTGTTGCATCACCTCCACTTGGGCCCATGAAGCTTGTACGACCTAGGGTTAGTTTTAGGCTGCCTTGGGACGTCCTCCCACCTCCTTGGCCGCCACCCCTTGCTCCTATATAAGTAGATCCATCTAGTAGCTTTTTCCTCGGGATTTCTTTAGTTAAAAGTTAGCCATTGCAACTTCGTGTACTTCGTTTGTGTCCAACGACCGACCAAGACCGCTTCCGGATCCCCACCATTATCAATACTTCATATATATATTTGCAATATCCAAATTGCAATCTCAGTTTCTTGCTCGTTCTTCGATTGCTTGCAGGAATAGACCTTCGTGGTCAGGCTGACCGTGCTTCCAGCATCGTCAGTAACCTTAGGAGATTGGTTTAGCGATTTCTAAGACGCAACGTCGTGCATGTTTGTAGTCAGATCGTCAAAGTCGTCTCCACCAAATCGATAGTTATTATCTCATCGAAAGATCGGGACCCTCGCCTCTATCATCCAAGCAACGACGACAAGTCAAGTTACAAGAAAACTTCGGCAAGTTCAAGTCTTCTTCCTCCTACTACAAGCAACTTCAAGCCGCGTGCTTCATCATCTACTCCGACCGATGAGACCATCAAAACAAGCTCCTTCAAGTGTTTCACTTGCGGCGGCCGAGGCCACAAGTCCTATTAATCCATGAACAAGCGCACCATGATCCTCAACGATGATGGTACATACGACTCCATGAGTGAAGCGGAGATGGAAGCTCTTGAGCAAGTGGCCATGCACCGGCACGTGAATGAGGATGAAGATGATCAAGTCTTTTGTGATGAGGATTTGAGCCCCGCTCTCGTTGTCTCCAAAGTTTTGACACTTCAACATCAACAAGAAGAAGACCAACGATGCCACATCTTCCACACTAAGGCCGGCATTAATGGAAGGTCCATCAAAGTCATCATCGATGGAGGTAGTTGCCACAACTTGGCAAGTGAAGAACTATGCTCCAAGCTTCAATTGGTCAAGAGGAAGCACCCGCACCCCTACAAGGTTCAATGTCTAAGTGACTCCGGCACTATATGAGTTGAGCATACGGTCCAAGTATCCTTCAAAATTGGTGCATACGAGGACACTTTGGAGTGTGATGTGGTCCCAATGACCGTTTGCCACCTCCTTCTTGGTCGACCATGGCAATTCGACCGTGGTGTCATCCACAATGGGCGCACCAATCACTATAGCTTCAAAATGAAAGGGAAGGAATATGTGCTACGACCTATGTCTCCTAGTCAAGTGATAGCCGACAAGCAAGCGACCCATCATGGAGAGAAGAGTGAGAACGTGACCCACCCAAAACTGAGTGAGAGCCACAAGCCAAACTTGAGCGCCTCTTCGCCTAGAGAGAAAAATCTCATCCTATTTGCCACCAAAAGTGAGATGAGAGAAGTGTGTGAGAACCCATCGAGTGTGATGCACTTTGTCCTTGTGTGCAAGGATGGAGAGCCAACAACTAACACCTCTCACGAGGTACCTTTAGTGTTTCAATCTCTTTTGCAGGAATTCCAAGATGTTTTCCCCGATGAGCTACCTCCGGGTCTACCTCCTCTTCGAGGCATTGAGCATCGAATCGACCTCATCCCTGGAGCGCCTCTCCCAAACAAAGCTCCATACCGAGTCAATCCCGAAGAAACCAAGGAGATTCAATGGCAAGTAGAACAACTCATCGACAACAGTCATGTACGTGAAAGCCTAAGTCCTTGTGCCGTTCCCGTTATACTTGTGCCTAAACCTGATGGAAGTTTCCGCTTGTGTTTCGATTGTAGACCTATAAATGCTATTACCGTTCGATATAGGCATCCCATTCCTCGCTTAGACGATATGCTTGATGAACTTAGTGGCGCCAACTTTTTCTCAAAAATTGATCTTAAAAGTGGCTATTATCAAATCCGCATTCAAGAAGGTGATGAATGGAAAACTGCTTTCAAAACCAAATTTGGCTTATATGAGTGGTTAGTGATGCCTATGGGTTTATCGAAGGCACCCGGTACTTTCGTGCGTCTTATGGATCATGTGCCTCGTCCTTATATTGGAGTCTTTGTTGTGGTTTACTTCGATGATATTCTTGTGTTTAGCAAAACCATGAAAGAGCATATTAATCATGTTAGGGCTGTTTTGCAAACCCTTCGCAAGGAACTTCTCTATGCAAACTTGAAAAAATGCACTTTTGGTGTTGACAAAGTGGTTTTCTTGGGTTTTGTCGTCTCTTCTAAGGGTGTCCATGTTGATGACGCTAAAATTGAAGCAATTAAAACTCGTATAGTGCCGGAGTCACTTAGACATTGAAGCATCACAATTGAAGCAATTAAAACCCACCAATTTGCAACAAGTGCGTAGTTTTCTTGGTCTCGCTGGTTTTTACTGTCGCTTTGTCAAAAACTTTAGCACAATTGCCGCTCCTTTGCATGCTTGTGTAAGAAGAATGCTCCTTTTGTTCGGGGATCTTTGCAATCCACCGCTTTTGATGAGCTCAAGTCTTTGCTTACTCATGCTCCGATTCTTGCTTTGCCCAACTTTCAGAAAACTTTTGAGGTTCATTGTGATGCTAGTGGTACCGGAATTGGCGGAGTTTTGATGCAAGAAAAATGAGCCATTGCTTATTTTAGTGAAAAACTCTCCGGTGCTCAACTTAACTATCCCATCTATGACAAAGAATTGTATGCTTTAGTGCGTGTGCTACATGTTTGGGAACATTACCTTAGACCCCATGAGTTTGTCATCCATACCGATCATGAAACGCTTAAGTACTTAAAAGGTCAAACTAAGTTGAACAAGCGTCATGCCAAATGGAGTGAATTTATTGAATCTTTCCCATATGTGATCAAGTACATTAAGGGTAAAGAAAATGTAGTTGCGGATGCACTTTCACGCATATGCACACTTGTCACTCAACTTGAGTTGAATGTTATTGGTTTTGAGCATATAAAAGACTTGTATGAGCATGATTCTTCTTTTGCTACTCCTTATGCTAAGTGTTCGACACACACGTCTTGGGAACGATACTACATAAAAGATGATTATCTTATGAGAGCTAACAAACTTTGCATTCCCGAGTCTTCTCTTCGTTTGCTCCTTTTGCAAGAGGCTCGTGGAGGCGGACTCATGGGACATTTTGGACGCGACAAGACATTCGCCACGCTCTCCAAGAACTAGTTTTGGCCCAAGATGTTCCGCGACGTCTCACGCTTCACCAACCGTTGCTCTACATGTCGCAAAGCTAAGTCTAAAGCTCAATCCCATGGTCTTTACATGCCCCTTCCTATTCCTTATCAACCTTGGGAAGACATTAGCATGGATTTTGTACTCGGTTTGCCTAGAACTCAAAACGGCAAGGATTCCGTCTTTGTTGTTTTAGACCGATTTTCTAAGATGGCACATTTCATTCCTTGCAACAAGATAGACGATGCTTCACATATTGCCAATCTCTTTTGTAGGGAAATCTTGCGACTCCATGGAGTACCAGAGACAATCGTCTCCGATCGTGACGTCAAGTTCTTGAGTTAATTTTGGAAGACGCTATGCGCCAAGCTAGGGATCAAGCTCTTGTTCTCTTCGGCCTATCATCCTCAAACCGACGGCCAAATGGAGGTGACGAACCATACACTCTCCACTCTACTTCGCGTGTTGATCAAGAAGAACATCAAGGAGTGGGAGGCGTGTCTACCCATCGCCGAGTACGCCTACAACCGTGCAAGACATTCGACGACCGGCAAGTCCCCCTTCGAGGTCGTCTACGGCTTCAACCCGTTGTCCCCATTGGACATTCTACCTCTTCCTCTACAAGAGCGAACCAACCTCTAAGTAAGTGCTCGTGCAAGTTACATCAAGAAGATGCATGAAGATACAAGGCACACCATCGAGCACCAAGTACAACGACTAGCGACCAAGCTCAACGTCAACAAGCAACCCATGGTCTTCAACATTGGTGATCTAGTGTGGCTACACCTTCGCAAGGACCGCTTCCCCAACGAACGCAAGTCCAAGCTTCTTCCTCAAGCCGATGGACCTTTCAAGGTGCTAGCATGCTACAACAACAACGCCTACAAGATTGACCTACCACGAGGCAAGTACAATGTGAGCGACATCTTTAACGTCAAGGACCTCGCGCCATACCATGGAGATGAAGTTTTTGACCCGAGGTCGGATCTCTCCCAAGGTGGGGGGGGAGATGATGCGGAGCATCCCTCCATCATCCCCATGGACACTACTTCGAACAAACAAGCTCCAAGAGGACCCATGACAAGAGCTCAAGCACGTGCCATCCAATCCGAGGTTAACTCACTCCTTGTTGAACTTCCCTTCGACCCATTTGAGACATGGCTACTACCTCAAACGGAGACACTTTGCGTGCTCAGGTACCATGTAAGCAACCAAGGAGAAGGAGTGGTGCAAGACGGACATCAAGATCAAGGAGGCAATCTACCCAGCCTGGAAGGACCGGTACAACCGGCCAACAACCGCCCAAGTGGAACAACCGGCCGATTACCGCCCAACAACCGGCCACCATTCTGTGATCAAGTGGTGCAAGGCCGATACAGCACCGGATGTACCGGTAAATCCCAAAAGACCGGTACTACCGGCCGAACGACCGGTACAACCGCTGGGGGCCCTGACGCCCATCTGCAGAAGCCAGCACCTGACCCCAGCGGTAGTACCGCCTTCCTCGTCCGGTACTTCCACCCTCCATGAGTCGCTAGTGGTACAACCGCCCCCTCAACCGGTACAACCGGCCTGTCTGCGCACAGTGTAATGGGCCGAGCCCATGTACCCCTTCACCCTCACTTACCCCTTCGTGGCCCTAGACTATATATACTCCTCCACCTCCTCCTAGTTAGGGTAGCATTGGTTTAGCTCATATTTGTGTGAGAGCCTTGCTCATCCACTCGGTTACTTCTCCTCGGAGCTCACGACCTCTTCGGAGAAGATCCCCCGAGTGGGTTCAAGACCCCTTTCTAGGGAAGACCATCAAGACCTCCATACGGAGAAGAACGATTCCTTTGTATCCTTACCTTTGTTGATTGTGGATCATATGTTACTCTTTGTTGTCGGTGATCTAGCACTCGTGTGATTGATTCCTTGTCGGTTTAGTGATTCTCTCTCTCGTTTTCCCCGTGTTTCCCCTTTGTGCTTCCGTGTGTTCTTCGTGATTCCCCGTAGGATCCCCTCCAAACGTGAAAGATCGTCCACATAGGGTTCCGCCCTACATCAATAGCCAATGCTCAAATAGATGGGATGCATGATATAGAAACAGGTCATCCATCATGAGAGGTTTGTTATTCTGTATAGCATAATGGAGACTCAAATGGTGTAATGCATCATGAGCAATATCTAGAGCACTGTTATTCATGGAATGCATAAGGTGCACGTAATTGTGGGAATCATGCAAAGTATGAAATGCATCAAGATCTCCTAATATGTATGAGGAAACTATGGGGGTCTCCTCATGAGCATGAGTAGCAACATCACATGGAGAATATTGACAACATCCAAAACAATGCATATTCGAAACAATGTGATCATGGCATGGCATAGTAGATGAATTGCGCAAATCATGTAAAGGAAGCATGGCAATATCATCACAAGAAAAGCAAAAGCCAATGACCATCATCTCGTCATCTATGCCATATGTGCAAATGGGATTGATTTTAATGGGGCATGCATAGTTACTATGTTGAGATTGTAAAGATGTAATATGGGAAATCTCACTCATAGCATATGACAAGTTTAAAGGATTATCAAACATGAAGTGACCAATAGAATTTTCACATGATATCATATGGAGCATAGCATCAGAACTAGGCAACTCAACATGCTCATCATCATATTCATCATAAATAGGTAAGTCAAGGCATGAAGAAGTCTCACTAGCATGAAGCATGGGAATAGGTGGGTCAACATTATGGGAGCAATTGATGTCAAGAGAGTCCACTAGTGGGACAAGAGAAGCACCGTCACCTATGTTACCTTCGGGGCATCGCTCATGTGTTGTAGGTGAGGTGTTGAAGATCCACTCGTTGTCATCTTCATCTTGATGGAACCATGTGGGGAGTGCGTCATCGTCCACCATGGCCATCGGTTTTCCCATTGGAGGGATGGACTCGTCGAGGATAGGCATGTCGTCCTGTAGGAGACCTAGCACCAAAGAAGAAAACACACTAGGAGTAGAGGTTAAGTCGTTAGAAATCATAGTGGCCTCACATGCCGTGTCAACTACCTCACTCACTACGTGTTGTGGCTCACTCACTCCCTCAAAGATGCTCTCACTCATATTGTTAGTGTAGTCACTCAAATGGCGCTCAACCTCACATAGGATGTGTGGCATGCTCTTATGTGTGGGGCTAGTGGTGGTCACACTCATCCTCTCATAGGAAATGCTCTCAATGTCATGTATAGTGGAGTCACTCATGTCACTCATATGGTGGTGGCTTTCCTCACATGGCACTTGGGGCATCTCTTCATATGTGGGTGTCGGAGAGGTGTAGGTGCAAATGTCTCCATGCACGATCGCGTAGCTTGACTCGGAGTATGAGTTCAATATGGGCACCATCTTCATGTTGTTGAAGAGGTTCGTGCTTGTCGGCGTAGTCGAAGGGGATGGCCCTTGCTCGACCGTCTTATCACCATCTTGGTGTTGGATGTCCATATGATGTGGCACCTCGTAGCTCATCTCCATGACCGAAGGGAGTTTACCATGCTCGGGCATCTTCCTTGAGGGGCTTCCGAAGATGGAAGTGTCGCCCTCGCTAGTAGGTGGTCGCCTTGGACTTGATGAAGTCGATGTAGGCGTACACGTGGGAAGTAGGCGAAGATGCCGTACGTCCAAAGGCGAAGATGCCATGATAGCACTTGGCGAAGATGCCGAAGTTGTGGTTGTAGCCGTAGCGCCGTCTTGATGGTGGTCGTCTCGCGGTCTTCTTTTGTTCTCATGAAGCTTGGACTTTGCGTGAAGTAGGGCTTGTTGGGACTTTTGCATTTGCGCTTGTGGAGCATCTTCATGATGATGGTGTCGTTGTCGTGCTTGAGCTCCATGGAGTTTGTCGTCGTCGTGCACATGATGCTTGGAGGTGACTTGCCCTTCATGACGATGTTGATCACGGACGTGATGGTGGTCGCCATGTAGATGTGGACGAGGACGATTTGCACTTGCATCGTTTCCGTGCTCCGAAGACTTGTGCCTTGAATGTCGCCGCCTTGAAGATGACTAAGGGGAAGAAGACTTGATCAAGGCTCTAATCTCCTCCATCCTTGCATCTTCCTCCTCTTTATGTGCGGAAAGCTTCTTGTCGATGTAGTCCCTTCTCCTTGCTTCGGAGTGACGAATGCCGATGGAGATGTTCTCGATGCGCTCTCGCAATCTTGATTGTGCGCCTTGCATTTGTCGTTGTAGATCGAAGCTTGACGCTTTGTTGTTGTAGTTGTTCACGCCGTCGTTGTTGTTGTAGACCGGAGATGAAATGCCTTGCCTATCCATCACAAGACTCGAGTAAATATGAGTGGGAGAAAGAGAAGAACTTATACCAATGTACCTTGACCGATGTTGACAATGAATCAAGTTCACTCAAATGCGGACAATGAAATAGAACTATTGGTACCAATCCTTGTCGGTTCTCACACCTACACAAGTAAAGCTTATGGTGGAGCTCGGTGAGGATAGTGGCACAAAAATTTAATGCAAAATGTTAGCAAGAGTCAATAATGTTGAAAGAGATTCACAAATTCGAAAGCGAAACAAGTAGACCAATAGCAATATGTGGCACACGGAAACACACACACGGATAGATAAATGGGGTCGTGCAACCAAGGAATGAGCACAAAATGTGGAATCCACGGAAAACGCTCGTGTTGCACAACTCAAGAGAGACGCTAGCACGATTGCTCAATAGGCGGATACGACACTTGTGCACAACCTATAAGATGCAAAATGGATAAACTTCTATCCCAAGTATGCTATGTATGTATGGTTCCGGTGTTTCTCTCAAGATGATCCAAGATGATCGGATATGACAATCTTATATGCAATGTGGTATGATGCTATGGCACTTGCTTACAAGCTTCTTTGCTCTCTTTCTTTTGCTTAAAAGCTTTATTTCTCCCTTTTTTGTATGGCCACTTTTGCACAATGCACAAACCAAGATAGCAATTGTGTATATGCGGGAACAAACTTGTGACACAAGATATGATACCAAGATATGCACCAGGATGATATGGTATGTATGCTATGGGAAGTATGATCACTAATGTGCACAAGTAATGTTGTCAGCAATACTCAAATGGCTAGTCTCGATAGGCAAGTGACGCAAAATGGGTTAGGGGTTATCAATGCAATTTGCAAGGGAATATACAATGGAGGGATACCACGATACCAAAATGATATGGAGGTTACCGTCCTTGGCGATGATGAGTGGCGGTGTTCTTGATGTAGATACCAAGATGATGGAGTCTCATCCCTAAGTAGCCGAAACACCTTAGGAAACGGAAAAACCACGAACTCAAAATCTCAAACGTCAAATGTCAAAATGGTGGTAGCGAAAAGTGGTGGTGGTTTGCAATTGGCAATGCGGGAGTGGAGTGATTGGATATACACCGTGTCGGAGTTGAAGCAATGGTCCCTAAGTAGCCGAAACACCTTAGGAGGCACAAGCCACAACTCAAACAAAATTGGGTTAGGTTTGGGTGGAAGTGTAAGGTGGGTAAGCCTATACGGAAGTGGTGGTGGTGGTTGATGAAGAAGTAATTGTCCCTAAGTAGTCGAAACACCTTAGGAGACTCGAATCACTAACCAAGCAACCACTAATGTTAAGGGCTAGGTTGAGCTTGTTTGAGTTGATCAAGATGGTTAGGTTGCGGAAGGCTATGGTGGATATGCGGAAGATATGGTGGAGGGCCTAGGCAAACTTTCCAAATTTTGGAAAATTTGATGGAGTCAAATGGTGTTGGAACCTATCTAGATGGACGGGGGATGTCAATAGCTACTCAACGAGCCAAAAGAACACGAAAATCGGACTCCGGATGTGGAAGTTATGGGCAAAACGGTGAAACTTGGAACGCTGAAACTGGGTGGGTCGGTAGTACCGCTTGTGAAGGCGGTAGTACCGCTTGTGGTACTCAGTGGTAGTACCGCTTGGAGGGGCGGTAGAACCGCACGTGTCGGGATTCTTCGCAGATTGAATCGAGGCGCGATTTTGGGGCGGAAATGGAGATTTCGGGGTCAAAATTGAAGAGAATTTGTGGATGAAAGATGGGGAAACTTGGGGAAATGCTAGATCCACTTGAAACCAAGAAAATCCATGGATCAAAATCAACAAAACATCATCAAACCAACAAATCACAAAAAAAATGGGGCTATTTGTGGTGGGGATTTTCGGATTTAGGATGAAAACAATAAAATCAAGCTAGAAAACACGGGGTAGGGGCTCCAAAAACGTGAACAATGTGGCTCTTGATACCAAGATGATGTAGGGCGGAACCCTATGGTGACGATCTTTCACGTTTGGAGTGGATCCTACGGAGAAACACAAGGGAAATCACGGGAGGAACGAGAGAAACACTCAACCGACAAGTGATTGATTACACGAGTGCTAGATCACCGAACACATAAGATAGCACAAGATTCAAAATCAACAAAGGAAAGATACAATAGTAACCGTTCTTCTCCGTGAGGAGGTCTTGACGGTCTTCCCTTGAAGGGGTCTTGAATCCGCTTGGGGGATCTTCTCCGAAGAGGTCGTGAGCTCCGAGGAGAAATAACCAAGTGGATGAGCAAGGCTCTCACAAAAAATATGAGCTAAACCAATGCTAACCCTAACTAGGAGGAGGTGGAGGAGTATATATAGTCTAGAGCCACGAAGGGGTAAGTGAGGGCGAAGGGGTACATGGGCTCGACCCATTACACTGTGCGCAGACAGGCCGGTGGTACCGGTCACGGGGGCGGTTGTACCGCTGGTAACTCATGCAGGGCGGAAGTACCGGACGTGGAAGGTGGTACTACCGCTGGGAGGTCAGGTGCTGGCTTCTGGAGATGGACGTCGGAGGGGCCAGCGGTTGTACCGGCTGTCGGGGCGGTAGTACTGGTCATTTGGTAATTATCAGTACATCCGGTGCAGTACCGGCCTTGCGCCGCTCAATCACAGAAGGTGGACCGGTTGTTGGGCGGTAGTCGACCGGTTGTTCCGGTTGGGTGGCCTCAGCGGTAGTACCGCTTGGAGTGGGCAGTAGTACCGCTCGTTCTGGAGCGGCCAGGTTCTCTTCCTCCTTCTCTTCCATGCTTGGCCTTGGTCCTTGCATTCTCCATGGTCGTCTCGGTTGTACCTTGTGTCCAATGGTGTATATTCGAGGTCTCGTCATATGTCTTCTTGGGGCTTGGAGAGTATTCGGAGTGTACATGGGTGATGAGGACATGACTACCTTGGATATGACCAAAAATATTGCATATATGCATATTTGTCAGGTGATTTCTAGTGCAAACTATTCGATAATCTATTTATGTTATCCAGAACAAAAATACTTCACACACTTTTGTGTTTTGTCTAATTGCAGGTGTATGGGACATTTGTACAATCCACATATGAAGATAAGGAAGAAAGAGATGTTTATTTGCTGTCCAAAAAGTTCTCTCACGTCACTTTTGGCCCAAGAGAAGATAGAGTCCAAGTCTCTCACGTTCTGGATTCAGATTCGGACTGCACAGACATACCTGACTCAAAACGCACACAAGTTTTTCATACGGACTCCGAATTGGGTGATTCTTTTTTTGTTGGAAACTAGATTTCGTGCACTTTCCAACCCAATTGGAATCACCTTAAAATTCGTCCGGAGCGTTGAGTTGTGGACGAAACAATCTGATGCTGCAGCAGAATCCGAGTCAAACTACAAGTCCAAAGGTGTTACATCACCTCCACTTGGGCCCATTGGCCTTGTACGACCTAGATTTAGTTTTAGGCTGCCTTGGGACGTCCTCCCACCTCCTTGGCCGCCACCCCTTGCTCCTATATAAGTAGATCCATCTAGTAACTTTTCCTTGGGATTTGTTTAGTTAAAAGTTAGCCATTGCAACTTCGTGTACTTCGTTTGTGTCCAACGACCAGACCAAGACCGCTTCCGGATCCCCACCATTATCAATACTTCACATATATTTGCAATATTCAGATTGCTTTATCATATTCTTGCTCGTTCTTCGATTGCTTGCAGGAATAGACCTTCGTGGTCAGGCTGACCGTGCTTCCAGCATCGTCAGTAACCTCAGGAGATTGGTTTAGCGATTGCTAAGGCGCAACGTCGTGCACGTTTGTAGTCGGATCGTCAAAGTCGTCTCCACCAAATTGATAGTTATCATCTCATCGAAAGATCGGGACCCTCGCCTCTATCAAGTGGTATCAGTGATAGAGGCAAAGGTGTCCCGTCTTTCGATGAGATGGTGGATTTCGCTTTGGTGGAAGTCGACTTTGACGATCCGACTACGAACGTGCGAGGACGTCGCGCCTTAGCAATCGCTAAACCAACTCCGAGAGGTTATTGACCACGCCGGGGCACGATCAACCTGACCACGAGGGTCTGTTTCCTGCGAGCAAACGAAGAACAAGCAAGAAACTAAGATTGCAATCTGGATATTGCGAATATAAGATGAAAGCTTTATTGATCAAGGTGGGGTTCTCTGACGCCTTTGTCTGGTCGTTGAACACAAACGAAGTACGCGAAGTTGCAGCTATGGTGAACTTTTAATCTAAACAAAACCCAAAGTCTAAACGATGCCCTAAGGGCTGTATATATGGAGGAAGAGGGGGGGAATTTCGTGGCCCTTGGTGGAGGGGTCCGAAATCAACCCTATCTCTTGTTTCCCCACACATACGGACTCTAAAAATAGCCTATACTTATGTATTTCGAAATTACATGGGCCTGGCCCAATAATAAGGTGACGCAGCACCTAAAATAGCCTCGGGACGAAATTTATGAAGTGGCATCTTGTATATTTCGTCCAAGGCTTCATGCACCCATTATGGTGGCTTCAAAGTCCTGAAATCATCACTTGTAACTCCGTTCTTGTTTCCCTTGCGCATGCCATCATCTCCATGCTTGTTCTTGCTCCAATGTTCATCCTTCTCCAAGCTAGGCCCTTCATTTGTAAGCAAAGTGATGTAGGGTGGAACCCTATGTGGACGATCTTTCACATTTGGAGTGGATCCTATGGGGAAACACGAAGAACGCGCGGAAGAACACGAGGAAATCACGGGGAGGAACGAGGGAAAACACTCAACCAACAAGGAATCGGTCACACAAGTGCTAGATCAAAGAACACAAATAGATACACGAGATCCAAAGTCAACAAAGGTAAGGATACATAGGTAACCGATCTTCTTCGTGAGGAGGTCTTGAATCTGCGAGGGGATCTTCCCACGAGGGGGTTTTGAATCCAATTGGATCTTCTCCGAGGAGGCCGCGGTCTCTCACGAAGAGGAGATCCGATGGATGAGCGAAGCTCTATCTCTAATCTGAGCTAAATCAACGCTAACCCTAACTAGGAGGAGGTGGAGGAGTATATATAGTCTAGGGCCACGAAGGGGTAAGTGAAGGGGTACATGGGCTGCGGCCCAACACATGGCAGCGCATAGGCGTCGGACGTCCGACAGGTACCGGACGTCCGGTGGCTCGCGAGGGTCCGATCATCCGGTGCATGTCGGACATCCGGCGTTTTGGCTCTGGACAGGTGGTGTCGGACGTCCGGTCGGCGTCGGTCGTCCGGGCGTTGGAGAGTGTCGGACGTCCGGTGTCTGGCGGTTGTCCGGGTGTTGGGAGTCGTCGGACGTCCGGTGGCTCCGGTCGTCCGTGGATTCGGCTCGGGTCCTCAGGGGCCGGACATCCGGGCTGGGCCGGTCGTCCAGTGGCTGTAGCTTCGCGCAGCTTCTTCTCTGGGTCCTTGTACTTGGCGTCCTCGCTATCTATTCCGTTGGATGTGGTGGCTTCATGGCTTTCCTCCAAGTACCTGATCATGCATAGATCACACGTTGGAGGTAGTAGCCATATCTCACATGTAGAAAGTGATGGTTCGGAGAGGAGCGAGTTCACCTTGTGTCCAATGGCGTATGTTCGAGGTTTCGTCATATGTCCACTTGGGGTTTGGAGAGTAGTCGGAGTGTACATGGGGATGAACGTGGGATGCTCCGCATCATCGCCCCCCCCTTGGGAAAGATCCGACCTCGGATCGTGATCCTCATCACCATGGAAACGGTTGTCGTGGACGGACTTGTAGTTGGACATCAATGAAGTCATTGCGTGATCCAAGTAGTCCAAGGTGTCGCCGGAGTCATAGACATGCAAAAAGAGCAAACACAAGCAACACTGGGAAATACAATGGTTAGCGCACACAAAGTGTCCATCATGTAAGAATGAGTCCG
This sequence comes from Triticum aestivum, assembly GCF_018294505.1. NCBI lineage: Eukaryota > Viridiplantae > Streptophyta > Magnoliopsida > Poales > Poaceae > Triticum > Triticum aestivum. The sequence goes on from NC_057813.1 coordinate 323,916,811, forward strand.
TGCAGCAAGATTGGTCATGACAAAACGCATGAAGCTTATCAAGATGATCTAGAATGAGATGCAAAGCATTCATGGGAGGAAATGCAATCATTGTGCACACAAATGTGTTGTAAATATGATTAATGCAACCACGGTGCAAAATGATGTCATAGTGAGACGGTTTGTCAATAGCATGAATATGGCAATGGATGCTCAATATGTGTATGTTATCATGCAATTGATGGAAGGCAATGTGATCATTATGTATGAATATGCCATCAAGGAAGATCACAACAAATTTGCTAAGGAAGTGAACAAGCTCATATATCATGGATGACATGGAAATAGATGCAACAAGACAAACATAATGTGAGTCAATCCTTGCATAGGGTGTAAACTTGTGGTGAGTATGATAAGTCCATCGAGCATGACATGTATGAGCACAATCAACAAATATGGAGGTGTTGGTGTACCAAAGCTCGATGTCGAGGCATGAGTGGAGTTTTGAAGGTGCATCCAACAAGTGCGAGCGCTCCTCAATGTGAAAGTCCATGTAGCCAATCTCCAATGTTGCTCCTTCGTTCACGAGATGTATCATGTAGACAAGAAGAAGAAAACAATAATGAAAGAGTGACCGATCCAATATGTGTATTTGAGGATGGCTCAAAGAGAAGGAGGTCACCTTTAGTAGTTTCTCAAGAATGATGGAGTCGCGCATCTTGTATGCCTTCACATAACCAATATGTCTCGTGGTGGTACCGCCTTGTAAATCTTTCAAAATGAAAGAACGTGACAAACACTTGGAAAAACAAATGAGGTTAACGAAGTGGCAAAACCAATCATTCGTGTGGTAAGATACCCAACAAGTGTATGTATCATGTTCATCATAAGAAATGACAAGGGAGTATTGCATAGTATGGAGGCATATGATACGAGAACAACCAAATGCAATAGGCTCAATCAAACAATCATGCATCACAAGTAAAGTGTCCAAGTATCCAAGATCAATAAGCATAGCAAGTTGGCACTCAATACAAGGTGATATGAGAGATGCAACTAATGGAGACAAGAGGCAATGATCATGACAAATCAAGTGAGAGGCATCAATATCTATGTCACCAACCTAAGAAAGCAAGTAATAGTGGAACATGGGTGATGCAACATAGCAAGCAATCATAACAATCAAGTCAAGCAAGCTAGTAGTGCGAAGATGCAACATACTAGGAGGAATCATGGCAAGCATATCATTGGTGCAAATAGTGGGCATGAATAATTCACATGTCATAGCACAAGCATGAAAGCAAGATATGAGGAAAGTAGGTTCATGGTGTTGGCAAGAAGTCCTATGTAAATAGCAATGTAACATCATGACTCTCCCAACACAAGAATCAACAATAGTATGAGGCACATGATAAACATGGCAATAGCAACAAGGATCTCCACCAAGCATGCAAATACACATCGAAGTATCATAATGGTGAATCATGGGTAGATGCAAGCGACGGTCACAATTGCATGGCAAATGCATAGAAGCAAGTATAACATGCAAAGTGAACATGGGAAAATGAGCATAAGGTGACAAGTGGTAAATAGCCCATAGGCGTGTGAGAGCCAAGTAGAAGAGATGCGCGTAGTCCTTGCGCGAAGGGAATGGTGGTAAGGATAATCCACGGGATCCCAAGTCGTCGTTGCTCACAAGAGCTCATTTCGTCAACTCATGGGATTGTGAGGTTGACGAGTGTTCATAAGTACCTACACAAAACAAAAACAAAGAGAAAATTGTGTGTGCATGGTATATGTACACATCATCCATCATGATGCGCACGGGCATGTGTCGGTTAGCACAAAATATCCAATGCTCAAATAAATGAGATGCGTGATATAGAAACATGTCATCCATCATGATAGGTTAGTTATTATGTATGGCATGATGGGGACTGAAAGGATGTGATGCATCATGAGAAATATCTAGAGCATTGTTATTCATGGAAAGCATATGGTGCAAGCAATTATGAGAAACATGCAAAGGATGGAATGAATCAAAATCTCCTAATATGTTTTAGGAAACTATGGGGGTCTCCTCATGAGCATTAGTAGAAACATCACATGGAGAATGTTGACAACATCCAAAACAAAGCATATTTGGTTCAATGTGATCATGGCTTGGCATAGTAGATGAATTGTGCAAATCATGTAAAGGAAGCATGGCAATATCATCACATGAAAAACAAAAGCCAATGACCATCATCTCGTCATCTATGCCATAAGTGCAAATGGGATTGATTTTAACGGAGCATGCATAGTTACTATGTTGAGATTGAAATGATGCAATATGGGAGATCTCACTCATAGCATATGACAAGTTCAATGGATTGTCAAACATGATGTGACCAAAAAAATTCTCACATGATATCCTATGGAACATAGCATCACAACTAGGCAACTCAACATGCTCATCATCATATTCATCATAAATAGGTAAGTCAAGGCATGAGGAAGTCGCACTAGCATGAAGCATGGAAATAGGTGGATCAACATCATGGGAGCAATCATTGGTAAGATAGTCCACTAGTGGGACAAGAGAAGCACCATCACCTATGTTACCTGATGAGGACATCAATACAATTGTTACACCCACAGCCCCTGCTGCTATACATACTGGACCAATTACTAGAGCTCGTGCACGCCAACTAAATTACCAGGTCCTTTCGTTTCTTGGTAATGATTCTAATGTTCATGAGAATATGATGCTGCCTAAATTGGATACATTTGTTTTGCTTACAAATGAAGGGCCTAGCTTGGAGAAGGATGAACATTGGAGCAAGAACAAGCATGGAGATGATGGCATGCGCAAGGGGAAAGGGGAACAAGAACGGAGTTACAAGTGATGATTTCAGGACTTTGAAGCCACCATAATGGGTGCATGAAGCCTTGGACGAAATATACAAGATGCCACTTCATAAATTTCGTCCCGAGGCTATTTTAGGTGCTGCGTCACCTTATTATTGGGCCAGGCCCATGTAATTTCGAAATACATAAGTATAGGCTATTTTTAGAGTCCGTATGTGTGGGGAAACAAGAGATAGGGTTGATTTTGGACCCCTCCACCAAGGGCCACGAAATTCCCCCCTCTTCCTCCATATATACAGCCCTTAGGGCATCGTTTAGACTTTGGGTTTTGTTTAGATTAAAAGTTCGCCATAGCTGCAACTTCGCGTACTTCGTTTATGTTTAACGACCAGACAAAGGCGTCACAGAACCCCACCTTGATCAATAAAGCTTTCATCTTATATTCGCAATATCCAGATTGCAATCTCAGTTTCTTTCTTGTTCTTCGTTTGCTCGCAGGAAACAGACCCTCGTGGTCAGGTTGATCGTGCTCCGACGTGGTCAATAACCTCTCGGAGTTGGTTTAGCGATTGCTAAGGCGCGACGTCCTCGCACGTTCGTAGTCGGATCGTCAAAGTCGACTGCCACCAAAGCGATATCCATCATCTCATCGAAAGACGGGACACCTTTGCCTCTATCATTACCTATGGAGCGTCGCTCATGTGTTGTAGGTGAGGTGTTGAAGATCCACTCGTTGTCATCTTCATCTTGATGGAACCATGTGGGGTGGTGCATCATCGTCCACCATGGCCATCGGTTTTTCCATTGGAGGGATGGACTCGTCGCGTATAGGTGACTCATCATGTAGGAGACCTAGCACCAAAGAAGAAAACACACTAGGAGTAGAGGTTAAGTCGTTAGAAATCATAGTGGCCTCGCATGCCGTCTCAACTATCTCACTCGCTAAGTGTTGTGGCTCTCTCACTCCCTCAAGGATGCTCTCACTCATATGGTTGGTGGAGTCACTCAAATGGCGCTCAACCTCACATAGGATGTGTGGCATGCTCTCATGTGTGGGGATAGTGGTGGTCACACTCATCCTCTCATAGGAAATGCTCTCAATGTCATTTATGGTGGAGTCACTCATGTCACTCATGTGCTGGTGGCTCTCCTCACATGGCATTTGGGGCATCTCGACATATGTGGGTGTCGGAGAGATGTAGGTGAAAATGTCTCCATGCGCGGTCGTGTAGCTTGACTCGGAGTAGGAGTCCAATGTGGGTGTCGTCTTCATGTTGTTGAAGAGGTTCGCGCTCGTCGCCGTGGTCGAAGGGGATGGACCTTGCTCGACCGTCTTGTCGTCGTCTTGTTGTTGGAGGCCCATATGATGTGGCACCTCGTAGCTTGTCTCCATGACCGAAGGGAGTGCCCCATGCTCGGCCATCTTCCTTGGGGGGCTTCCGAAGATGGAAGTGGCACCCTCACTTGTAGGTGGTCGCCTTGAACTTGATGAAGTCGATGTAGGCGTACTCGTGGGAAGTAGGCGAAGATGTCGTACGTCCAAAGGCGAAGATGCCTTGATAGCACTTGGCGAAGATGCCAAAGTGGTTGTTGTAGCCATAGCACCGTCTTGGTGGTGGTCGTCTCGCGGTCTTCTTTTGTGCTCATGAAGCTTGGACTTGGCGTGTTGGGACTTGTGCATTTGCGCTTGTGGAGCATCTTCATGGTGATGGTGTCGTTGTCGTGTCGTGCATATGTGGTAGGCAGGAAGCCATAAAAGTAATTATATGTAGCTTTCGTAGAGGAAGCCCCCAGGTATGGTGAGCACACATAGTGCGACCGGAGCAATCCGAGCATCCGCACTGTATTTAATACTTTGTGTGAAAAGGTAAAAAGGGCGAGAAAGGAAAGAGGGAGAACATAATTGGAAGAGCGGGGGTAAGGAGACGAACACTGAGTTCGGCACTAGGCGTGGAATCTCCGGAGTCTGGCCGCGTTCCATGGGTTCGGCTCGAGTCTGTTGTCGGATTGATGAGGACATGACTACCTTGGATATGACCACAAATATTGCATATATGCATATTTGTCAGGTGATTTCTAGTGCAAACTATTCAATAATCTATTTATGTTATCCAGAACAAAAGTACTTCACACACTTTTGTGTTTTGTCTAATTGCAGGTGTATGGGACATTTGTACAATCCACATATGAAGATAAGGAAGAAAGAGATGTTTATTTGCTGTCCAAAAAGTTCTCTCACGTCACTTTTGGCCCAAGAGAAGATAGAGTCCAAGTCTCTCACTTCTGGATTCAGATTCGGACTGCACAGACATACCTGACTCAAAACGCACACAAGTTTTTCATACGGACTCCGAATTGGGTGATTCTTTTTTTATTGGAACTAGATTTCGTGCACTTTCCAACCCAATTGGAATCACCTCCAAATTCGTCCGGAGCGTTGAGTTGTGGACGAAACAATCTGATGCTGCAGCAGAATCCGAGTCAAACTGCAAGTCCAAAGGTGTTACATCATCTCCACTTGGGCCCATTGGCCTTGTACGACCTAGATTTAGTTTTAGGCTGCCTTGGGACGTCCTCCCACCTCCTTGGCCGCCACCCCTTGCTCCTATATAAGTAGATCCATCTAGTAGCTTTTCCTTGGGATTTGTTTAGTTAAAAGTTAGCCATTGCAACTTCGTGTACTTTGTTTGTGTCCAACGACCAGACCAAGACCGCTTACGGATCCCCACCTTTATCAATACTTCATCTATATTCGCAATATTCGTTTAGAGTTTCGAGTTCTGTTCACATTAGTCACGTCGCCGCTGCATCGTTATCCCTTCCGCTGTCCACCACCCATCCATCAATTTCCTCCACGTGCTACCCACCGTTCATTGTCATATCATAGTTGAGGTCACTCACATCTTCGCCTGATCGAATCTGCATCTTATCTAGTTTGTCTTGGAAAGAGGGAGAAAAAGAAGATAAAGAAAAAAAAGAGAGAAAAAAGGAAAGAAAAAAAAAGAAAAAGAGGGAGAAGAAAAAGAAAAAAAATTGGATCTATCTAGAATCAATCTCGTACCTGAATTCGGATTGGAATCTATTTTGTGCACTGTTCAGCAAAACAGCTTGGCTATTGTTTCACATCATTATCTTTACTGCCGTTGTGATCTTCACTTATATCTTGCTGTCCAGAGCTACTTTGTATCCTTCATTGATGCTGGTTGTGCTACGACGTGACCTCATTAGTGTTCTAGGCTCGCGTCTCTAGTTCGGTCTAGCCTAGGACCAGCACAGTACCGTCGTTGAGCGTTTATTCAACATTGCATCTTTGAATTGATTATTGCTAATCTTTTGCTACCATATATAGCCAACCCAGCTCCACATATTTCTACAGCGTGTATACGTACGCTCCCCTGGCAAGCGCTTTACTCAATATTCGGAGTTACTTGACACCGCTGGTTGCCGATCACCGCCTGCTGCATGGTAAGAACGTGTAAGACATTGATATTTCCTTTACTGTGAGCGTTTTACCACCACATCCTAGTAGTTATAGGAACATTATTTTTGGGTTTTGTTTCTTGTTCTACTAATCATGACAGGATCCAGAGTCAATTCATGGGCTTCATCGATCGCGGGAGACGTGCCACCACCTTTGCAAATACCACAACCGTCACGAGAGGTGCACAAACATCCAAATGCACATTATCAGGTTAATGTATCTATACCACCATTTAATGGCCGTTTTAAACCTGCTTTATATATTGAATGGGAGTTCGACATAAAAAATATATTTGCTTCCCATAATTTCGATGAACATAAAAAGGTTAAGGTTGCAGTTGGTTCTTTCACTGGTTATGCTTTGGTTTGGTGGAGTGAATATTGTCGGTTACACCCTGATTATATACCAACTACTTGGGATGATTTGAAACTTGCCATGCGACATACTTTCGTCCCTGCTTATTATACTCGTGACATGATTAAGAAGTTGCAACACTTAAAACAAGGTAGTGAAACTGTAACAAAATATTATGATGATTTACAAACTACCTTGTTGCATTCCTCTTTAGAAGAAAGTGAAGATGATTTTATGGATAGATTTTGGGGAGGATTAAACCGTGATATTCAAGAGATACTAATTCATGAAGAGTGTTATCCTATGGACCATTTGTTTCATCTTGCTTGCAAAGCTGAACAGGAAATAAAACGACGTGTTGGCCACGAGGAGAACAAGCGCACGGTGCACATTCCAAGAGTTGATATGATTGTTCCTTCAACTACTAGGCATACTATGACAACCACATCCGTTGTTGTCAGGACTACATCACCTCCACCATGTGACACATCGCCCCCGAGAGTGGCTACATCATCTGAGTTGATCATAAGAGGTAATGACAAAGGTACTGATCTTCCATCTCTACATGAGAATGATAAATGCCTTGTCAATTTGAATGCACCATCTGATGAGCTACCCACTACTTTGATCACACCACCTATTTTAGAGGACTACGTTGATAATTTGACTTTGCCATGTGATCAAACAACTGAAATACCAACAATTTTGAGTGCACCCATTGAATTAACTATTGATGCAAAAGAACCAATGTTTAATCATTTTGATATGACCTCTAATCTTGGTGATGATTCTGTGTTGAATGAATTATTGCATGTTTGCTTATTTAAGCATGTTGTAGCATGTAAATTTGATGCAAGTAAGGTTTATTCACCAATGTTGGGATGGTTTAATGATGAACATTGTCAATCTTTTGAAATGAATAAGAGCTTCACTTATATGTGCAAACTGAGTTGCAATATTTTCATGCCTTCTACTTCTTGTGCTAATTTTTTGGCTTTAGATTTCATGAACTATGCAAGTTACTCATCTATTCATGTGTCATATATGCAAAAATCAAGGGAAGTAAAAATGGATGACATATACATATACAACATGTACACCTTGTCTCTTTTGTTAGCCACATTTCAGATTAAGCAACGCCGAGGACGGCTTTATTTTCAAGAAGGGGAGGATGATGAGGACATGACTACCTTGGATATGACCAAAAATATTGCATATATGCATATTTGTCAGGTGATTTCTAGTGCAAACTATTCAATAATCTATTTATTTTATCCAGAACAAAAATACTTCACACACTTTTGTGTTTTGTCTAATTGCAGGTGTATGGGACATTTGTACAATCCACATATGAAGATAAGGAAGAAAGAGATGTTTATTTGCTGTCCAAAAAGTTCTCTCACGTCACTTTTGGCCCAAGAGAAGATAGAGTCCAAGTCTCTCACGTTCTGGATTCAGATTCGGACTGCACAGACACACCTGACTCAAAACACACACTAGTTTTTCATACGGACTCCGAATTGGGTGATTCTTTTTTTGTTGGAAACTAGATTTCGTGCACTTTCCAACCCAATTGGAATCACCTTCAAATTCGTCCGGAGCGTTGAGTTGTGGACGAAACAATCTGATGCTGCAGCAGAATCCGAGTCAAACTACAAGTCCAAAGGTGTTACATCACCTCCACTTGGGCCCATTGGCCTTGTACGACCTAGATTTAGTTTTAGGCTGCCTTGGGACGTCCTCCCACCTCCTTGGCCGCCACCCCTTGCTCCTATATAAGTAGATCCATCTAGTAGCTTTTCCTTGGGATTTGTTTAGTTAAAAGTTAGCCATTGCAACTTCGTGTACTTCGTTTGTGTCCAACGACCAGACCAAGACCGCTTACGGATCCCCACCTTTATCAATACCTCATATATACTCGCAATATTCAGATTGCTTTTATCATATTCTTGCTTGTTCTTCAATTGCTTGCAGGAATAGACCTTCGTGGTCAGGTTGATTGTGCTCCGGTGTGGTCAATAACCTCTCAGAGTTGGTTTAGCGATTGCTAAGACGCAACGTCGTGCACGTTTGTAGTCGGATCGTCAAAGTCATCTTCACCAAATCGATAGTTATCATCTCATCGAAAGATCGGGACACCCCGCCTCTATCAAGTGGTATCAGTTTTCAGGTTGCTCGGTGAGAATTTCCAGTTTTCCTAGATTAGATTTACTTTCTTACCTATTGTCCAAGAAAAAGCCACAAAAAAGAGTTAGATCTATTCATCCTTGGTCCAAGCGAGTCTGAGCCTTTGCAATTTTCTTTTCATTGATTGCATAGTTGAATTATCGATTGCATCGTCGTGTCGAGTTGCTGGTCTTAGTGTCTAGTTCGTTTAGAGTTTCGAGTTCTGTTCACATTAGTCACGCCACCGCTGCATCATTATCTCTTCCGCTGTCCACCACCCATCCATCAATTTCCACCACGTGCTACCCACCATTCATTGTCATAATAATAGTTGAGATTGTTCACATCTTCACTTGATCCAATCTGCATCTTATCTAGTTTGTTTTGGAAAGAGGGAGAAAAAAAGAGAGAAAAAAACGAGAGAAAAAAAAGGAAAAAAAAGTCAGAGAAAAAAAAGGAGAGAAAGAAAAAAAAGTGTGAGGAAAAAAAAGAGAGAGAAGAAAAAAAAACAAAAAATCGGCACAAACTTTTTCAGAGGAAAGTTGGAGACAAAGTTGTTGATATATCCTGCTTGGCTGTTGTTTCACCCCATTATCTTCACTGCTGTTGTGATCTTCACTTATATCTTGCTGTCAAGAGCTACTTAGTATCCTTCATTGATGCTAGTTGTGCTACGCCGTGACCTCATTAGTGTTCTAGGCTCGCGTCTCTAGTACGGTCTAGCCTAGGACCAGCACAGTACCGTCGTTGAGCGTTTATTCAACATTGCATCTTTGAATTGATTATTGCTAATCTTTTGCCACCATATATAGCCAACCCAGCTCCACATATTTCTACACCGTGTATACGTACGCTCCCCTGGCAATCGCTTTACTCAATATTCGGAGTTACTTGACACCGCTGGTTGCCGATCACCGCCTGCTGCATGGTAAGAACTTGTAAGACATTGATATTTGCTTTACTGTGAGCGTTTTACCACCACATCCTAGTAGTTATATGAACATTATTTTTGGGTTTTGTTTCTTGTTCTACTAATCATGACAGGATCCAGAGTCAATTCATGGGCTTTGTCGATCGCGGGAGACGTGCCACCACCTTTGCAAATACCACAACCGTCACGAAAGGTGCACAAACATCCAAATGCACATGATCAGGTTAGTGTATCTATACCACCATTTAATGGCCGTTTTAAACCTGCTTTATATATTGAATGGGAGTTCGACATAAAAAATATATTTGCTTCCCATAATTTCGATGAACATAAAAAGGTTAAGGTTGCGGTTGGTTCTTTCACTGGTTATGCTTTGGTTTGGTGGAGTGAATATTGTCGGTTACACCCTGATTATATACCTACTACTTGGGATGATTTGAAACTTGCCATGCGACATACTTTCGTCCCTGCTTATTATACTCGTGACATGATTAAGAAGTTGCAACACTTAAAACAAGGTAGTGAAACTGTAACAAAATATTATGATGATTTACAAACTACCTTGTTGCATTACTCTTTAGAAGAAAGTGAAGATGATTTTATGGATAGATTTTGGGGAGGATTAAACCGTGATATTCAAGAGATACTAATTCATGAAGAGTGTTATCCTATGGACCATTTGTTTCATCTTGCTTGCAAAGCTGAACAGGAAATAAAACGACGTGTTGGCCACGAGGAGAACAAGCGCACGGTGCACATTCCAAGAGTTGATATGATTGTTCCTTCAACTACTAGGCATACTATGACAACCACATCCGTTGTTGTCAGGACTACATCACCTCCACCATGTGACACATCGCCCCCGAGAGTGGCTACATCATCTGAGTTGATCATAAGAGGTAATGACAAAGGTACTGATCTTCCATCTCTACATGAGAATGATGAATGCCTTGTCAATTTGAATGCACCATCTGATGAGCTACCCACTACTTTGATCACACCACCTATTTTAGAGTACTACGTTGATAATTTGACTTTGCCATGTGATCAAACAACTGAAATACCAACAATTTTGAGTGCACCCATTGAATTAACTATTGATGCAAAAGAACCAATGTTTAATCATTTTGATATGACCTCTAATCTTGGTGATGATTCTGTGTTGAATGACTTATTGCATGTTTGCTTATTTAAGCATGTTGTAGCATGTAAATTTGATGCAAGTAAGGTTTATTCACCAATGTTGGGATGGTTTAATGATGAACATTGTCAATCTTTTGAAATGAATAAGAGCTTCACTTATATGTGCAAACTGAGTTGCAATATTTTCATGCCTTCTACTTCTTGTGCTAATTTTTTGGCTTTAGATTTTATGAACTATGCAAGTTACTCATCTATTCATGTGTCATATATGCAAAAATCAAGGGAAGTAAAAATGGATGACATATACATATACAAGATGTACACCTTGTCTCTTTTGTTAGCCACATTTCAGATTAAGCAACACCGAGGACGGCTTTATTTTCAAGAAGGGGAGGATGATGAGGACATGACTACCTTGGATATGACCACAAATATTGCATATATGCATATTTGTCAGGTGATTTCTAGTGCAAACTATTCAATAATCTATTTATGTTATCCAGAACAAAAATACTTCACACACTTTTGTGTTTTGTCTAATTGCAGGTGTATGGAACATTTGTACAATCCACATATGAAGATAAGGAAGAAAGAGGTGTTTATTTGCTGTCCAAAAAGTTCTCTCACATCACTTTTGGCCCAAGAGAAGATAGAGTCCAAGTCTCTCACGTTCTGGATTTAGATTCGGACTGCACAGACATACCTGACTCAAAACGCACACAAGTTTTTCATACGGACTCCGAATTGGGTTATTCTTTTTTTGTTGGAAACTAGATTTCGTGCACTTTCCAACCCAATTGGAATCACCTCCAAATTCGTCCGGAGCGTTGAGTTGTGGACGAAACAATCTGATGCTGCAGCAGAATCCGAGTCAAACTGCAAGTCCAAAGGTGTTACATCACTTCCACTTGGGCCCATTGGCCTTGTACGACCTAGATTTAGTTTTAGGCTGCCTTGGGACGTCCTCCCACCTCCTTGGCCGCCACTCCTTGCTCCTATATAAGTAGATCCATCTAGTAGCTTTTCCTTGGGATTTGTTTAGTTAAAAGTTAGCCATTGCAACTTTGTGTACTTTGTTTGTGTCCAACGACCAGACCAAGACCGCTTACGGATCCCCACCTTTATCAATACTTCATCTATATTCGCAATATTCAGATTGCTTTATCATATTCTTGCTTGTTCTTCGATTGCTTGCAGGAATAGACCTTCGTGGTCAGGTTGATTGTGCTTCGGCGTGGTCAATAACCTCTCGGAGTTGGTTTAGCGATTGCGAAGGCGCGACGTCCTCGCACGTTCATAGTCGAATCGTCAAAGTCGACTTCCACCAAAGTGGTATCAGTTTTCAGGTTGCTCGGTGAGAATTTCCAGTTTTCCTAGATTAGATTTATTTTCTTACCTATTGTCCAAGAAAAAGCCACAAAAAAGAGTTAGATCTATTCATCCTTGGTCCAAGCCAGTCTGAGCCTTTGCAATTTTCTTTTCACTGCTTGCATAGTTGAATTATCGGTTGCATCATCGTGTCGAGTTGCTGGTCTTAGTGTCTAGGTCGTTTAGAGTTTCGAGTTCTGTTCACATTAGTCACGTCGCCGCTGCATCGTTATCCCTTCCGCTGTCCACCACCCATCCATCAATTTCCTCCACGTGCTACCCACCGTTCATTGTCATATCATAGTTGAGGTCACTCACATCTTCGCCTGATCGAATCTGCATCTTATCTAGTTTGTCTTGGAAAGAGGGAGAAAAAGAAGATAAAAAAAAAGAGAAAAAAGGAAAGAAAAAAAAAGAAAAAGAGGGAGAAGAAAAAGAAAAAAAATTGGATCTATCTAGAATCAATCTCGTACCTGAATTCGGATTGGAATCTATTTTGTGCACTGTTCAGTAAAACAGCTTGGCTATTGTTTCACATCATTATCTTTACTGCCGTTGTGATCTTCACTTATATCTTGCTGTCCAGAGCTACTTTGTATCCTTCATTGATGCTGGTTGTGCTACGACGTGACCTCATTAGTGTTCTAGGCTCGCGTCTCTAGTTCGGTCTAGCCTAGGACCAGCACAGTACCGTCGTTGAGCGTTTATTCAACATTGCATCTTTGAATTGATTATTGCTAATCTTTTGCTACCATATATAGCCAACCCAGCTCCACATATTTCTACACCGTGTATACGTACGCTCCCCTGGCAAGCGCTTTACTCAATATTCGGAGTTACTTGACACCGCTGGTTGCCGATCACCGCCTGCTGCATGGTAAGAACGTGTAAGACATTGATATTTCCTTTACTGTGAGCGTTTTACCACCACATCCTAGTAGTTATAGGAACATTATTTTTGGGTTTTGTTTCTTGTTCTACTAATCATGACAGGATCCAGAGTCAATTCATGGGCTTCGTCGATCGCGGGAGACGTGCCACCACCTTTGCAAATACCACAACCGTCACGAGAGGTGCACAAACATCCAAATGCACATGATCAGGTTAATGTATCTATACCACCATTTAATGGCCGTTTTAAACCTGCTTTATATATTGAATGGGAGTTCGACATAAAAAATATATTTGCTTCCCATAATTTCGATGAACATAAAAAGGTTAAGGTTGCAGTTGGTTCTTTCACCGGTTATGCTTTGGTTTGGTGGAGTGAATATTGTCGGTTACACCCTGATTATATACCAACTACTTGGGATGATTTGAAACTTGCCATGCGACATACTTTCGTCCCTGCTTATTATACTCGTGACATGATTAAGAAGTTGCAACACTTAAAACAAGGTAGTGAAACTGTAACAAAATATTATGATGATTTACAAACTACCTTGTTGCATTCCTCTTTAGAAGAAAGTGAAGATGATTTTATGGATAGATTTTGGGGAGGATTAAACCGTGATATTCAAGAGATACTAATTCATGAAGAGTGTTATCCTATGGACCATTTGTTTCATCTTGCTTGCAAAGCTAAACAGGAAATAAAACGACGTGTTGGCCACGAGGAGAACAAGCGCACGGTGCACATTCCAAGAGTTGATATGATTGTTCCTTCAACTACTAGGCATACTATGACAACCACATCCGTTGTTGTCAGGACTACATCACCTCCACCATGTGACACATCGCCCCCGAGAGTGGCTACATCATCTGAGTTGATCATAAGAGGTAACGACAAAGGTACTGATCTTCCATCTCTACATGAGAATGATGAATGCCTTGTCAATTTGAATGCACCATCTGATGAGCTACCCACTACTTTGATCACACCACCTATTTTAGAGGACTACGTTGATAATTTGACTTTGCCATGTGATCAAACAACTGAAATACCAACAATTTTAAGTGCACCCATTGAATTAACTATTGATGCAAAAGAACCAATGTTTAATCATTTTGATATGACCTCTAATCTTGGTGATGATTCTGTGTTGAATGACTTATTGCATGTTTGCTTATTTAAGCATGTTGTAGCATGTAAATTTGATGCAAGTAAGGTTTATTCACCAATGTTGGGATGGTTTAATGATGAACATTGTCAATCTTTTGAAATGAATAAGAGCTTCACTTATATGTGCAAACTGAGTTGCAATATTTTCATGCCTTCTACTTCTTGTGCTAATTTTTTGGCTTTAGATTTTATGAACTATGCAAGTTACTCATCTATTCATGTGTCATATATGCAAAAATCAAGGGAAGTAAAAATGGATGACATATACATATACAACATGTACACCTTGTCTCTTTTGTTAGCCACATTTCAGATTAAGCAACACCGAGGACGGCTTTATTTTCAAGAAGGGGAGGATGATGAGGACATGACTACCTTGGATATGACCACAAATATTGCATATATGCATATTTGTCAGGTGATTTCTAGTGCAAACTATTCAATAATCTATTTATGTTATCCAGAACAAAAATACTTCACACACTTTTGTGTTTTGTCTAATTGCAGGTGTATGGAACATTTGTACAATCCACATATGAAGATAAGGAAGAAAGAGGTGTTTATTTGCTGTCCAAAAAGTTCTCTCACGTCACTTTTGGCCCAAGAGAAGATAGAGTCCAAGTCTCTCACGTTCTGGATTCAGATTCGGACTGCACAGACATACCTGACTCAAAACGCACACAAGTTTTTCATACGGACTCCGAATTGGGTTATTCTTTTTTTGTTGGAAACTAGATTTCGTGCACTTTCCAACCCAATTGGAATCACCTCCAAATTCGTCCGGAGCGTTGAGTTGTGGACGAAACAATCTGATGCTGCAGCAGAATCCGAGTCAAACTGCAAGTCCAAAGGTGTTACATCACTTCCACTTGGGCCCATTGGCCTTGTACGACCTAGATTTAGTTTTAGGCTGCCTTGGGACGTCCTCCCACCTCCTTGGCCGCCACTCCTTGCTCCTATATAAGTAGATCCATCTAGTAGCTTTTCCTTGGGATTTGTTTAGTTAAAAGTTAGCCATTGCAACTTTGTGTACTTTGTTTGTGTCCAACGACCAGACCAAGACCGCTTACGGATCCCCACCTTTATCAATACTTCATCTATATTCGCAATATTCAGATTGCTTTATCATATTCTTGCTTGTTCTTCGATTGCTTGCAGGAATAGACCTTCGTGGTCAGGTTGATTGTGCTTCGGCGTGGTCAATAACCTCTCGGAGTTGGTTTAGCGATTGCGAAGGCGCGACGTCCTCGCACGTTCATAGTCGGATCGTCAAAGTCGACTTCCACCAAAGCGATATCCATCATCTCATCGAAAGATCGGGACCCTCGCCTCTATCAAGTGGTATCAGTTTTCAGGTTGCTCGGTGAGAATTTCCAGTTTTCCTAGATTAGATTTATTTTCTTACCTATTGTCCAAGAAAAAGCCACAAAAAAGAGTTAGATCTATTCATCCTTGGTCCAAGCCAGTCTGAGCCTTTGCAATTTTCTTTTCACTGCTTGCATAGTTGAATTATCGGTTGCATCATCGTGTCGAGTTGCTGGTCTTAGTGTCTAGGTCATTTAGAGTTTCGAGTTCTGTTCACATTAGTCACGTCGCCGCTGCATCGTTATCCCTTCCGCTGTCCACCACCCAACCATCAATTTCCTCCACGTGCTACCCACCGTTCATTATCATATCATAGTTGAGGTCACTCACATCTTCGCCTGATCGAATCTGCATCTTATCTAGTTTGTCTTGGAAAGAGGGAGAAAAAGAAGATAAAGAAAAAAAAAAGAGAAAAAAGGAAAGAAAAAAAAAGAAAAAGAGGGAGAAGAAAAAGAAAAAAAATTGGATCTATCTAGAATCAATCTCGTACCTGAATTCAGATTGGAATCTATTTTGTGCATTGTTCAGTAAAACAGCTTGGCTATTGTTTCACATCATTATCTTTACTGCCGTTGTGATCTTCACTTATATCTTGCTGTCCAGAGCTACTTTGTATCCTTCATTGATGCTGGTTGTGCTACGACGTGACCTCATTAGTGTTCTAGGCTCGCGTCTCTAGTTCGTTCTAGCCTAGGACCAGCACAGTCCCGTCGTTGAGCGTTTATTCAACATTGCATCTTTGAATTGATTATTGCTAATCTTTTGCTACCATATATAGCCAACCCAGCTCCACATATTTCTACACCGTGTATACGTACGCTCCCCTGGCAAGCGCTTTACTCAATATTCGGAGTTACTTGACACCGCTGGTTGCCGATCACCGCCTGCTGCATGGTAAGAACGTGTAAGACATTGATATTTCCTTTACTGTGAGCGTTTTACCACCACATCCTAGTAGTTATAGGAACATTATTTTTGGGTTTTGTTTCTTGTTCTACTAATCATGACAGGATCCAGAGTCAATTCATGGGCTTCGTCGATCGCGGGAGACGTGCCACCACCTTTGCAAATACCACAACCGTCACGAGAGGTGCACAAACATCCAAATGCACATGATCAGGTTAATGTATCTATACCACCATTTAATGGCCGTTTTAAACCTGCTTTATATATTGAATGGGAGTTCGACATAAAAAATATATTTGCTTCCCATAATTTCGATGAACATAAAAAGGTTAAGGTTGCAGTTGGTTCTTTCACTGGTTATGCTTTGGTTTGGTGGAGTGAATATTGTCGGTTACACCCTGATTATATACCAACTACTTGGGATGATTTGAAACTTGCCATGCGACATACTTTCGTCCCTGCTTATTATACTCGTGACATGATTAAGAAGTTGCAACACTTAAAACAAGGTAGTGAAACTGTAACAAAATATTATGATGATTTACAAACTACCTTGTTGCATTCCTCTTTAGAAGAAAGTGAAGATGATTTTATGGATAGATTTTGGGGAGGATTAAACCGTGATATTCAAGAGATACTAATTCATGAAGAGTGTTATCCTATGGACCATTTGTTTCATCTTGCTTGCAAAGCTGAACAGGAAATAAAACGACGTGTTGGCCACGAGGAGAACAAGCGCACGGTGCACATTCCAAGAGTTGATATGATTGTTCCTTCAACTACTAGGCATACTATGACAACCACATCCGTTGTTGTCAGGACTACATCACCTCCACCATGTGACACATCGCCCCCGAGAGTGGCTACATCATCTGAGTTGATCATAAGAGGCAATGACAAAGGTACTGATCTTCCATCTCTACATGAGAATGATGAATGCCTTGTCAATTTGAATGCACCATCTGATGAGCTACCCACTACTTTGATCACACCACCTATTTTAGAGGACTACGTTGATAATTTGACTTTGCCATGTGATCAAACAACTGAAATACCAACAATTTTGAGTGCACCCATTGAATTAACTATTGATGCAAAAGAACCAATGTTTAATCATTTTGATATGACCTGTAATCTTGGTGATGATTCTGTGTTGAATGACTTATTGCATGTTTGCTTATTTAAGCATGTTGTAGCATGTAAATTTGATGCAAGTAAGGTTTATTCACCAATGTTGGGATGGTTTAATGATGAACATTGTCAATCTTTTGAAATGAATAAGAGCTTCATTTATATGTGCAAACTGAGTTGCAATATTTTCATGCCTTCTACTTCTTGTGCTAATTTTTTGGCTTTAGATTTTATGAACTATGCAAGTTACTCATCTATTCATGTGTCATATATGCAAAAATCAAGGGAAGTAAAAATGGATGACATATACATATACAACATGTACACCTTGTCTCTTTTGTTAGCCACATTTTAGATTAAGCAACGCCGAGGACGGCTTTATTTTCAAGAAGGGGAGGATGATGAGGACATGACTACCTTGGATATGACCAAAAATATTGCATATATGCATATTTGTCAGGTGATTTCTAGTGCAAACTATTCAATAATCTATTTATGTTATCCAGAACAAAAATACTTCACACACTTTTGTGTTTTGTCTAATTGCAGGTGTATGGGACATTTGTACAATCCACATATGAAGATAAGGAAGAAAGAGATGTTTATTTGCTGTCCAAAAAGTTCTCTCACGTCACTTTTGGCCCAAGAGAAGATAGATTCCAAGTCTCTCACGTTCTGGATTCAGATTCGGACTGCACAGACACATCTGACTCAAAACGCACACAAGTTTTTCATACGGACTCCGAATTGGGTGATTTTTTTTGTTGGAAACTAGATTTCGTGCACTTTCCAACCCAATTGGAATCACCTTCAAATTCGTCCGGAGCTTTGAGTTGTGGACGAAACAATCTGATGCTGCAGCAGAATCCGAGTCAAACTACAAGTCCAAAGGTGTTACATCACCTCCACTTGGGCCCATTGGCCTTGTACGACCTAGATTTAGTTTTAGGCTGCCTTGGGACGTCCTCCCACCTCCTTGGCCGCCACCCCTTGCTCCTATATAAGTAGATCCATCTAGTAGCTTTTCCGGGGGATTTGTTTAGTTAAAAGTTAGCCATTGCAACTTCGTGTACTTCGTTTGTGTCCAACGACCAGACCAAGACCGCTTACGGATCCCCACCATTATCAATACCTTATATATATTTGCAATATTCAGATTGCTTTATCATATTCTTGCTCGTTCTTCGATTGCTTGCAGGAATAGACCTTCGTGGTCAGGCTGACCGTGCTTCCGGCATCGTCAGTAACCTCAGGAGATTGGTTTAGCGATTGCTAAGGCGCAACGTCGTGCACGTTTGTAGTCGGATCGTCAAAGTCGTCTCCACCAAATCGATAGTTATCATCTCATCGAAAGATCGGGACACCCCCGCCTCTATCATCTTGCTTGCAAAGCTGAACAGGAAATAAAACGACGTGTTGGCCACGAGGAGAACAAGCGCACGGTGCACATTCCAAGAGTTGATATGATTGTTCCTTCAACTACTAGGCATACTATGACAACCACATCCGTTGTTGTCAGGACTACATCACCTCCACCATGTGACACATCGCCCCCGAGAGTGGCTACATCATCTGAGTTGATCATAAGAGGTAATGACAAAGGTACTGATCTTCCATCTCTACATGAGAATGATGAATGCCTTGTCAATTTGAATGCACCATCTGATGAGCTACCCACTACTTTGATCACACCACCTATTTTAGAGGACTACGTTGATAATTTGACTTTGCCATGTGATCAAACAACTGAAATACCAACAATTTTGAGTGCACCCATTGAATTAACTATTGATGCAAAAGAACCAATGTTTAATCATTTTGATATAACCTGTAATTTTGGTGATGATTCTGTGTTGAATGACTTATTGCATGTTTGCTTATTTAAGCATGTTGTAGCATGTAAATTTGATGCAAGTAAGGTTTATTCACCAATGTTGGGATGGTTTAATGATGAACATTGTCAATCTTTTGAAATGAATAAGAGCTTCACTTATATGTGCAAACTGAGTTGCAATATTTTCATGCCTTCTACTTCTTGTGCTAATTTTTTGGCTTTAGATTTTATGAACTATGCAAGTTACTCATCTATTCATGTGTCATATATGCAAAAATCAAGGGAAGTAAAAATGGATGACATATACATATACAACATGTACACCTTGTCTCTTTTGTTAGCCACATTTCAGATTAAGCAACGCCGAGGACGGCTTTATTTTCAAGAAGGGGAGGATGACGAGGACATGACTACCTTGGATATGACCAAAAATATTGCATATATGCATATTTGTCAGGTGATTTCTAGTGCAAACTATTCAATAATCTATTTATGTTATCCAGAACAAAAATACTTCACACTTTTGTGTTTTGTCTAATTGCAGGTGTATGGGACATTTGTACAATCCACATATGAAGATCAGGAAGAAAGAGATGTTTATTTGCTGTCCAAAAAGTTCTCTCACGTCACTTTTGGCCCAAGAGAAGATAGAGTCCAAGTCTCTCACGTTCTGGTTTCAGATTCGGACTGCACAGACACACCTGATTCAAAACGCACACAAGTTTTTCATACGGACTCCGAATTGGGTGATTCTTTTTTTGTTGGAAACTAGATTTCGTGCACTTTCCAACCCAATTGGAATCACCTTCAAATTCGTCCGGAGCGTTGAGTTGTGGACGAAACAATCTGATGCTGCAGCAGAATCCGAGTCAAACTACAAGTCCAAAGGTGTTACATCACCTCCACTTGGGCCCATTGGCCTTGTACGACCTAGATTTAGTTTTAGGCTGCCTTGGGACGTCCTCCCACCTCCTTGGCCGCCACCCCTTGCTCCTATATAAGTAGATCCATCTAGTAGCTTTTCCTTGGGATTTGTTTAGTTAAAAGTTAGCCATTGCAACTTCGTGTACTTCGTTTGTGTCCAACGACCAGACCAAGACCGCTTACGGATCCCCGCCTACTTCATATATATTCGCAATATTCAGATTGCTTTATCATATTCTTGCTCGTTCTTCGATTGCTTGCAGGAATAGACCTTCATGGTCAGGTTGATCGTGCTCCAGCGTGGTCAATAACCTCTCGGAGTTGGTTTAGCGATTGCTAAGGCGCAACGTCGTGCACGTTTGTAGTCGGATCGTCAAAGTCGTCTCCACCAAATCGATAGTTATCATCTCATCGAAAGATCGGGACACCCCCGCCTCTATCACAGACCACGAAGGGCCAAGTTATGGGGATTGTTTGGAGAGCGGTAGGTGGCATATGGCTCTGATTGGCGAAGAGCTGGCAACCGACGCAATGTTGGACAAGGTCCTGTGCATCTGCCCGGGCTATCGACCAATAAAAACCTGTACGGAAGGCTTTGCTGACAAGTGCCCGAGCCGCAGCGTGGTGCCCTCGAGTCCGGCATGGATTTCAGCCAAGAGCTGCCGCCCTTCCTCTTCGGAGATGCATCTTTGGAGCACTCCGGTGGCACTTTTCTTATAGAGCTCTCCCTCATGGACTTTGTAGGCCTTGGAACGCCGCACAATACAACGTGCTTCATTTTGGTCCTCGGGGAGCTCTTGCCTATTTAGGTAGGCCAAGAAGGGTTCGGTCCACGAGGCGATGCCAGCCATGATTTCGTGGGACGAAGGTGTTATTTCGGTGGCGGAGCCCCTGATTACGTCAGATGGTTCGGAATCTGGGGTTGTATTCGGAGCCGGACTGGTGTTGCCGGACTCCCTTCCCATACCACGGATGGCTTGAACAGCCTTTCCAAGAATATATTAGGTGGGACGGGGTCACGTTTAGCGCAGATGCGGGCGAGGATATCCGCCGTTTGATTGTATTCTCGTGCCACATGATGGAATTCGAGCCCCTCGAACCGAGCTGACATTTTGAGGACAACATTACGGTTGGCCGCCATTTTCGGATCCTTGGCATCGAAATCTCCATTTATTTGTGATATTGCGAGGTTCGAGTCCCCGCGCACTTCTAGGCGTTGAATGCCCATAGAGACTACCATCCGAAGACCATGCAACAGAGCCTCGTATTCGGCTGTGTTGTTGGAGTCTATGTATAATATTTGGAGTACGTATTGGACCGTGTCTCCGGTGGGGGATGTCAGGACTACACTCGCTCCCAATCCGGCCAGCATTTTAGAGCCGTTGAAGTGCATGATCCAACTGGAGTACGCACCGTACTCTTTAGGGAGTTCGGCTTCTGTCCATTCGGCGACAAAGTCAGCCAGTACTTGCGACTTAATGGCCCGCCATGGTTTGTATGTTATGTCGAACGGAAGGAGCTCGATAGCCCCTTTAGCAATCCGTCCCATGGCGTCGCGGTTGTTTATTATGTCGTTGAGTGGTATTTCGGAGGCCACCGTAATCGAACACTCTTGAAAGTAGTATCGTAGCTTCCGGGATGCCATGAAGACCGCGTATGCTATCTTTTGATAGTGTGGGTATCGGGATTTGCATGGAGTGAGGACAGTGGCCACGTAATATACCGGCTTTTGGAGCGGGAACTTGTATCTGTCTGCTTCTCATTCGAGACGAGCACTGCGCTTACAACCTGATGTGTTGCAGCTATGTATAATAGCATAGGTTCGCCAGTATTTGGCGCGGTCAGGACTGGATTGCTGGCTAATAGGGTCTTTATTTCATCCATTCCAGTCATGGTCGCATCCGTCCACTCGAAGTGTTCGGTGCGTCGAAGAAAGCGGTAAAGAGGTAGTGCCTTTTCTCCTAATCGGGAGATAAATCAGCTTAAGGCAGCCACACATCCAGTTAGTTTCTAGATATGCTTGAGGTCTGTTGGGATAGCCAACTGCGACAAAGCTCGGATTTTTGCCAGGTTTGCTTCGATTCCTCTATTGGAAACAATGAAGCCGAGCAACTTCCCGGAGGGTACGCCGAAAACACATTTTTCTGGGTTGAGCTTGACGTCGTATGGTCGGAGGTTGTCGAACGTGAGTCTCAAGTCATCTATTAAAGTTTCGACGTGTCTTGTTTTTATGACCATGTCGTCCACGTATGCCTCCACTGTTTTGCCGATTTGCTTCTCCAGGCATGTCTGAATCATACGTTGATAGGTTGCGCCGGCATTTTTGAGCCCGAAAGGCATAGTGTTGAAACAGAAGGGGCCATACGGTGTTATGAAGGCCGTTGCGGCTTGGTCAGATTCCGCCATCTTTATTTGATGGTATCCGGAGTATGCGTCGAGGAAACATAGTGAAACGTGTCTTGCGGTGGCGTCGATGATTTGGTCAATGCGAGGGAGGGGGAAGGTATCCTTGGGGCAGGCCTTATTGAGGTCTTTGAAATTGACACATAGGCGCCAGAATTTGTCCTTCTTTGGTACCATTACGAGATTTGCCAGCCAATCCAGATGTTTTATATCTCTGATGAATCCGGCCTCAAGTAGCTTGGCTAGCTCTTCTCCCATGGCTTGCCGTTTAGGCTCTGAGAAGCGCCTAAGAGCTTGTTTGACTGGCTTGTATCCTTCCAGTATATTGAGGCTGTGTTCGGCCAGCCTGCGTGGGATGCCCGGCATGTCTGAAGGATGCCACGCAAAACGTCCCAATTCTCGCGTAGGAAGTCTTGCAGTGCGGCGTCCATTGTGGGGCTCAACTGTGTCCCGATAGAAGCTGTCTTTGTGGGGTCCGTTGGATGGACCTGGAATTTTCTATCTCGTCCGCGGGCTTGAATGAGGTGGATTTGGGTTGTTTGTCGAGTATCACGTCGTCTCTATCCACTGTGACGTGCAGCGTTGTTAGTTCTTCGGCCGCTAGGGCTTCGGATAATGCTTCCAGGGCTAGTGCGGCAGTTTTATTTTCGGCGTGGAGTGTGACGTCTGGATCACTTGCTAGAGTGATGATTCCATTGGGTCCGGGCGTTTTGAGCTTCATGTACTCGTAATTGGGTATAGCTTGAAAGCTTGTGAATGCGTCCCTCCGTAAAAGGGCGTGGTATCTGCTGCTGAACAGGGCCACTTGGAACATGATTTCTTCGGACCTATAATGATGAGGACATCAATACAATTGTTACACCCACAGCCCCTGCTGCTATACATACTGGACCAATTACTAGAGCTCGTGCACGCCAACTAAATTACCAGGTACTTTCGTTTCTTGGTAATGATTCTAATGTTCATGAGAATATGATGCTGCCTAAATTGGATACATTTGTTTTGCTTACAAATGAAGGGCCTAGCTTGGAGAAGGATGAACATTGGAGCAAGAACAAGCATGGAGATGATGGCATGCGCAAGGGGAACAAGAACGGAGTTACAAGTGATGATTTCAGGACTTTGAAGCCACCATAATGGGTGGATGAAGCCTTGGACGAAATATACAAGATGCCACTTCATAAATTTCGTCCCGAGGCTATTTTAGGTGCTGCGTCACCTTATTATTGGGCCAGGCCCATGTAATTTCGAAATACATAAGTATAGGCTATTTTTAGAGTCCGTATGTGTGGGGAAACAAGAGATAGGGTTGATTTCGGACCCCTCCACCAAGGGCCACGAAATTCCCCCCTCTTCCTCCATATATACAGCCCTTAGGGCATCGTTTAGACTTTGGGTTTTGTTTAGATTAAAAGTTCGCCATTGCTGCAACTTCGCGTACTTCGTTTGTGTTCAACGACCAGACAAAGGCGTCACAGAACCCCACCTTGATCAATAAAGCTTTCATCTTATATTCGCAATATCCAGATTGCAATCTTAGTTTCTTGCTTGTTCTTCGTTTGCTCGCAGGAAACAGACCCTCGTGGTCAGGTTGATCGTGCTCCGGCGTGGTCAATAACCTCTCGGAGTTGGTTTAGCGATTGCTAAGGCGCGACGTCCTCGCACGTTCGTAGTCGGATCGTCAAAGTCGACTTCCACCAAAGCGAAATCCACCATCTCATCGAAAGACGGGACACCTTTTCCCCTATCATTATACCATGTCATAAAAGCGATGATGCTGTTAATGTTGCTGATTTGTTCTTTCGTGAAATTATTCGCTTGCATGGTGTGCCAAATACTATTGTTTCAGATCGTGGTACTAAATTTCTTAGCCACTTTTGGAGATGTTTATGGGCTAAGTTGGGGACTAAACTGCTTTTTAGTACTACTTGTCACCCCCAAACTGATGGACAAACTGAAGTAGTCAATAGAACGTTGTCTACTATGCTTAGGGCTGTTTTGAAGAATAATAAGAAAATGTGGGAGGAATGCTTGCCTCATATTGAATTTGCTTATAATCGTTCATTGCATTCTACTACTAAGATGTGCCCTTTTGAAGTTGTGTATGGTTTCCTACCTCGTGCACCTATTGATTTGTTGCCTCTTCCATCTTCGGAGAAGGTTAATTTTGATGCTAAACAACGTGCTGAATTGATTTTAAAAATGCATGAGTTAACTAAGGAAAACATTGAGCGCATGAATGCTAAATATAAACTTGCTGGAGATAAGGGTAGAAAACATGTTGTGTTTGCACCTGGAGATCTTGTTTGGTTACATTTGCGTAAGGATAGATTTCCTGATTTGCGCAAATCAAAGTTAATGCCACGTGCTGACGGTCCCTTTAAGGTGTTAGAGAAAATAAATGATAATGCATATAAACTTGAGCTGCCTGCAGATTTTGGGGTTAGTCCCACTTTTAACATTGCAGATTTGAAGCCTTATTTGGGTGAGGAAGATGAACTTTCGTCGAGGACGACTTCATTTCAAGAAGGGGAGGATGATGAGGACATCAATACAATTGTTACACCCGCAGCCCCTGCTGCTATACATACTGGACCAATTACTAGAGCTCGTGCACGCCAACTAAATTACCAGGTACTTTCGTTTCTTGGTAATGATTCTAATGTTCATGAGAATATGATGCTGCCTAAATTGGATACATTTGTTTTGCTTACAAATGAAGGGCCTAGCTTGGAGAAGGATGAACATTGGAGCAAGAACAAGCATGGAGATGATGGCATGCGCAAGGGAAACAATAACGGAGTTACAAGTGATGATTTCAGGACTTTGAAGCCACCATAATGGGTGCATGAAGCCTTGGACGAAATATACAAGATGCCACTTCATAAATTTCGTCCCGAGGCTATTTTAGGTGCTGCGTCACCTTATTATTGGGCCAGGCCCATGTAATTTCGAAATACATAAGTATAGGCTATTTTTAGAGTCCGTATGTGTTGGGAAACAAGAGATAGGGTTGATTTCGGACCCCTCCACCAAGGGCCACGAAATTCCCCCCTCTTCCTCCATATATACAGCCCTTAGGGCATCGTTTAGACTTTGGGTTTTGTTTAGATTAAAAGTTCGCCATAGCTGCAACTTCGCGTACTTCGTTTGTGTTCAACGACCAGACAAAGGCGTCACAGAACCCCACCTTGATCCATAAAGCTTTCATCTTATATTCGCAAATATCCAGATTGCAATCTCAGTTTCTTGCTTGTTCTTCGTTTGCTCGCAGGAAACAGACCCTCGTGGTCAGGTTGATCGTGCTCCGGCGTGGTCAATAACCTCTCGGAGTTGGTTTAGCGATTGCTAAGGCGCGACGTCCTCGCACGTTCGTAGTCGGATCGTCAAAGTCGACTTCCACCAAAGCGAAATCCACCATCTCATCGAAAGACGGGACACCTTTGCCTCTATCAGTTGCTCAAATTCTTTTGCCACAATCTGATTTTCACTCTTATTCTTCTCCTGTTTTGCTTTATTAGCTCTATTAATATCATCTTTCAAAATGGAATCAGGAGTCATAGGAAGCAAAGTAATATTTTTATCCTTATGAACAAGAGTATAGTGATTGTTTCTACCATGGTGTACAGAGTTTTTATCAAATTGCCATGGTCTACCAAGTAATAAGGAACATGCTTGCATAGGTACCACATCACAATCAACATAATCAGCATATGTAGAGATACTAAAATGCACACGAACAATACGTGTTACCTTAACCTTGCCGCTGTTGTTGAACCATTGGATGTAGTAAGGATGTGGATGTGGTCTTGTGGTGAGAGAAAGCTTCTCCACCATGTCCATGCTAGCCAAGTTGTTGCAGCTCCCTCCGTCTATTATGACGCGCACAGAACGTTCCTTCACAACTCCCTTGGTATGGAACAAATTGTGCCTCTGATTTTGCTCAGCTTGTGTGACCTGCACACTCAAAACACGTTGAGCAACTAAACATTCATACCTGTCAGCGTCTTCAGGAGCCATGTATTGCGTCTCATGATCAGAATCATCTCCACCATGTTCTTCATGTGTAATAAGAGCCAATGTCTCCTCATCATAGTCACTAGCGGACTCATATCCACCATCCGCGGTAGCAATCATCACACGCGGAGATTTGCATTCCCTCGCATAATGACCTCCTCCCTTACAACGACGACAAATAATATCACTTGTGTGCCCTGTTGATGCCATGGAAGAAGAAGAACGCTGTGCAGGACCCGCAGGTGCGATCTTGGAAGATAATGGTGGTTGTGCCTGTTTTCTTGTATCACGGCTGGAGGTGGCACCGGATGGAGGTGCTGGTGCAGTTGAAGTAGAAGATGCACGTGGTGTCCATGATGAAGGTCGGCCTGCAGAAAAGTTAGTTCGCCCCAATGCTTGTCGATCCTGCACTTCACGTTCAGCTTTACAAGCAAGATGGAATAAACGAGTGATATTAGTATACTCCTTATAGTCTAGAATGGTCTGAATCTCTCTATTTAATCCACCCAGAAAACGTGCAAGCATAGCTTCATTCTCCTCAACAATACCACATCTAATCATGCCAGTTTGTAATTCCTGATAATATTCTTCTACAGAATTTTTCCCTTGTCTTAAACGCTGCAATTTTTGAAGCAATTCACGTTGATAATATGGTGGAACCCAACGCGTACGCATAGCAGTTTTCAAAGCAGCCCAAGTAGTTGGAATAGGATATAATCTACAATGTTCAGACCACCATACACATGCAAAACTAGTGAAAGCACAAACGGCAGCAGCAACTCGTCTCTCCTCAGGATATTGTAAACATGTAAATCGTTGTTCAGTTTCTAACTCCCAAGTAAGATTGATAGAGGCGGAGGTGTCCCGTCTTTCGATGAGATGGTGGATTTCGCTTTGGTGGAAGTCGACTTTGACGATCCGACTACGAACGTGCGAGGACGTCGCGCCTTAGCAATCGCTAAACCAACTCCGAGAGGTTATTGACCACGCCGGAGCACGATCAACCTGACCACGAGGGTCTGTTTCCTGCGAGCAAACGAAGAACAAGCAAGAAACTAAGATTGCAATCTGGATATTGCGAATATAAGATGAAAGCTTTATTGATCAAGGTGGGGTTCTGTGACGCCTTTGTCTGGTCGTTGAACACAAACGAAGTACGCGAAGTTGCAGCTATGGCGAACTTTTAATCTAAACAAAACCCAAAGTCTAAACGATGCCCTAAGGGCTGTATATATGGAGGAAGAGGGGGGAATTTCGTGGCCCTTGGTGGAGGGGTCCGAAATCAACCCTATCTCTTGTTTCCCCACACATACGGACTCTAAAAATAGCCTATACTTATGTATTTCGAAATTACATGGGCCTGGCCCAATAATAAGGTGACGCAGCACCTAAAATAGCCTCGGGATGAAATTTATGAAGTGGCATCTTGTATATTTCGTCCAAGGCTTCATGCACCCATTATGGTGGCTTCAAAGTCCTGAAATCATCACTTGTAACTCCGTTCTTGTTCCCCTTGCGCATGCCATCATCTGCATGCTTGTTCTTGCTCCAATGTTCATCCTTCTCCAAGCTAGGCCCTTCATTTGTAAGCAAAACAAATGTATCCAATTTAGGCAGCATCATATTCTCATGAACATTAGAATCATTACCAAGAAACGAAAGTACCTGGTAATTTAGTTGGCGTGCACGAGCTCTAGTAATTGGTCCAGTATGTATAGCAGCAGGGGCTGTGGGTGTAACAGTTGTATTGATGTCCTCATCACTAGTTTTGCATGTGTATGGTGGTCTGAACATTGTAGATTATATCCTATTCCAACTACTTGGGATGCTTTGAAAACTGCTATGCGTACGCGTTGGGTTCCACCATATTATCAACGTGAATTGCTTCAAAAATTGCAGCGTTTAAGACAAGGAAAAAATTCTGTAGAAGAATATTATCAGGAATTACAAACTGGCATGATTAGATGTGGTATTGTTGAGGAGAATGAAGCTATGCTTGCACGTTTTCTGGGTGGATTAAATAGAGAGATTCAGACCATTCTAGACTATAAGGAGTATACTAATATCACTCGTTTATTCCATCTTGCTTGTAAAGCTGAACGTGAAGTGCAGGATCGACAAGCATTGGGGCGAACTAACTTTTCTGCAGGCCGACCTTCATCATGGACACCACGTGCATTTTCTACTTCAACTGCACCAGCACCTCCATCCGGTGCCACCTCCAGCCGTGATACAAGAAAACAGGCACAACCACCATTATCTGCCAAGAGCGCACCTGCGGGTCCTGCACAGCGTTCTTCTTCTTCCATGGCATCAACAGGGCACACAAGTGATATTATTTGTCGTCGTTGTAAGGGAGGAGGTCATTATGCGAGGGAATGCAAATCTCCGCGTGTGATGATTGCTACCGCGGATGGTGGATATGAGTCCGCTAGTGACTATGATGAGGAGACATTGGCTCTTATTACACGTGAAGAACATGGTGGAGATGATTCTGATCATGAGACGCAATACATGGCTCCTGAAGACGCTGACAGGTATGAATGTTTAGTTGCTCAACGTGTTTTGAGTGCGCAGGTCACACAAGCTGAGCAAAATCAGAGGCACAATTTGTTCCATACCAAGGGAGTTGTGAAGGAACGTTCTGTGCGCGTCATAATAGACGGAGGGAGCTGCAACAACTTGGCTAGCATGGAGATGGTGGAGAAGCTTTCTCTCACCACAAGACCACATCCACATCCTTACTACATCCAATGGTTCAACAACAGCGGCAAGGTTAAGGTAACACGTACTGTTCGTGTGCATTTCAGTATCTCTACATATGCTGATTATGTTGATTGTGATGTGGTACCTATGCAAGCATGTTCCTTATTACTTGGTAGACCATGGCAATTTGATAAAAATTCTGTACACCATGGTAGAAACAATCACTATACTCTTGTTCATAAGGATAAAAATATTACTTTGCTTCCTATGACTCCTGATTCCATTTTGAAAGACGATATTAATAGAGCTAATAAAGCACAACAAGAGAAGAATAAGAGTGAAAAACAGATTGTGGCAAAAGAATTTGAGCAACAAATGAAGCCTAATAATAAACCATCTAGTGTTGCTTCTGAAATTAAATTGAAAAGTGCATGTTTATTTGCCACCAAATCTGATATTGATGAGCTAGATTTCAGCAAATCTGTTTGCTATGCTTTTGTGTGCAAAGAGGCATTATTTTCATTTGAGGACGTGCCTTCCTCTTTGCCTCCTGCTGTCACTAACATTTTGCAGGAGTTCGCTGACGTTTTTCCACAAGACGTGCCACCGGGATTACCGCCTATTCGAGGGATTGAGCATCAGATTGACTTAATTCCCGGTGCTTCACTGCCAAACCGTGCACCATACCGTACCAATCCAGAGGAGACGAAGGAGATTATGCGTCAAGTACAAGAGCTTCTCGACAAAGGTTATATACGCGAATCCCTTAGTCCTTGTGCTGTTCCTATTATTCTAGATCCGAAAAAGGATGGTACATCACGTATGTGTGTTGATTGTAGAGGCATTAATAATATTACTATTCGTTATCGTCATCCTATTCCTAGGCTAGATGATATGCTTGATGAATTGAGTGGCTCTACAATATTCTCCAAAGTTGATTTGCGTAGTGGCTACCATCAAATTCGTATGAAATTGGGAGATGAATGGAAAACAGCATTTAAAACTAAGTTTGGATTATATGAGTGGTTAGTCATGCCTTTTGGGTTAACTAATGCACCTAGTACTTTCATGAGATTAATGAACGAAGTTTTACGTGCTTTCATTGGACGATTTGTGGTAGTTTACTTTGATGACTATTGATTTATAGCAGATCTTTGGAAGAACATTTGGAACATTTACGTGCTGTTTTTATTGCTCTACGTGATGCACGTTTGTTTGGTAACCTTGGGAAGTGCACCTTTTGCACCGACCGAGTATCTTTTCTTGGCTATGTTGTTACTCCACAGGGAATTGAAGTTGATAAAGCCAAGATTGAAGCTATTGAGAGTTGGCCGCAGCCCAAAACGGTCACACAAGTGAGGAGTTTTCTTGGCCTCGCTGGATTCTATAGGCGTTTTGTGAGAGATTTCAGCACCATTGCTGCACCTCTCAATGAGCTTACAAAGAAAGATGTGCCTTTTCTTTGGGGTACTGCACAGGAAGAAGCCTTCACGGTATTGAAAGATAAGTTGACACATGCTCCTTTACTCCAACTTCCTGATTTTAATAAGACTTTTGAGCTTGAATGTGATGCTAGTGGAATTGGATTAGGAGGTGTGTTATTACAAGATGGCAAACCTGTTGCATACTTTTCTGAAAAATTGAGTGGGCCTAGTCTGAATTATTCTACTGATGATAAAGAATTATATGCTCTTGTTAGGACTTTAGAAACATGGCAACATTATTTATGGCCCAAAGAATTTGTTATACATTCTGATCATGAATCTTTGAAACATATTAAAAGTCAAGCTAAACTGAATCGTAGACATGCTAAATGGGTTGAATTCATTGAGACTTTCCCTTATGTCATTAAACACAAGAAGGGAAAAGAAAATGTTATTGCTGATGCATTGTCTCGTCGCTATACTATGCTTTCATAACTTGACTTCAAAATATTTGGTTTGGAGACCATCAAAGATCAATATGTGCATGATGCTGATTTTAAAGATGTAATGCAGAATTGTAAAGAAGGAAGAATGTGGAACAAGTTTGTTGTTAACGATGGATTTGTGTTTCGTGCTAACAAGCTATGCATTCCAGCTAGCTCCGTTCGTCTTTTGTTGTTGCAGGAGGCGCATGGAGGAGGATTAATGGGACACTTTGGCGTGAAGAAGACGGAGGACGTACTTGCTACACATTTCTTTTGGCCAAAGATGAGACGGGATGTTGAGCGTTTTATTGCTCGCTGCACTACATGTCAAAAAGCTAAGTCACGACTCAATCCTCATGGTTTATATATGCCTTTGCCTGTACCTAGTGTTCCTTGGGAGGATATATCTATGGACTTTGTTTTAGGTTTACCTCGAACAAAGAAGCGGAGGGATAGCATATTTGTTGTCGTGGATAGATTCTCGAAAATGGCACACTTTATACCATGTCATAAAAGTGATGATGCTGTTAATGTTGCTGATTTGTTCTTTCGTGAAATTATTCGCTTGCATGGTGTGCCAAATACTATTGTTTCAGATCGTGATACTAAATTTCTTAGCCACTTTTGGAGATGTTTATGGGCTAAGTTGGGGACTAAACTGCTTTTTAGTACTACTTGTCACCCCCAAACTGATGGACAAACTGAAGTAGTCAATAGAATGTTGTCTACTATGCTTAGGGCTGTTTTGAAGAATAATAAGAAAATGTGGGAGGAATGCTTGCCTCATATTGAATTTGCTTATAATCGTCCATTGCATTCTACTACTAAGATGTGCCCTTTTGAAGTTGTGTATGGTTTCCTACCTCGTGCACCTATTGATTTGTTGCCTCTTCCATCTTCGGAGAAGGTTAATTTTGATGCTAAACAACGTGCTGAATTGATTTTAAAAATGCATGAGTTAACTAAGGAAAACATTGAGCGCATGAATGCTAAATATAAACTTGCTGGAGATAAGGGTAGAAAACATGTTGTGTTTGCACCTGGAGATCTTGTTTGGTTACATTTGCGTAAGGATAGATTTCCTGATTTGCGCAAATCAAAGTTAATGCCACGTGCTGATGGTCCCTTTAAGGTGTTAGAGAAAATAAATGATAATGCATATAAACTTGAGCTGCCTGCAGATTTTGGGGTTAGTCCCACTTTTAACATTGCAGATTTGAAGCCTTATTTGGGTGAGGAAGATGAACTTCCGTCGAGGACGACTTCATTTCAAGAAGGGGAGGATGATGAGGACATCAATACAATTGTTACACCCACAGCCCCTGCTGCTATACATACTGGACCAATTACTAGAGCTCGTGCACGCCAACTAAAGTACCAGGTACTTTCGTTTCTTGGTAATGATTCTAATGTTCATGAGAATATGATGCTGCCTAAATTGGATACATTTGTTTTGCTTACAAATGAAGGGCCTAGCTTGGAGAAGGATGAACATTGGAGCAAGAACAAGCATGGAGATGATGGCATGCGCAAGGGGAACAAGAACGGAGTTACAAGTGATGATTTCAGGACTTTGAAGCCACCATAATGGGTGGATGAAGCCTTGGACGAAATATACAAGATGCCACTTCATAAATTTCGTCCCGAGGCTATTTTAGGTGCTGCGTCACCTTATTATTGGGCCAGGCCCATGTAATTTCGAAATACATAAGTATAGGCTATTTTTAGAGTCCGTATGTGTGGGGAAACAAGAGATAGGGTTGATTTCGGACCCCTCCACCAAGGGCCACGAAATTCCCCCCTCTTCCTCCATATATACAGCCCTTAGGGCATCGTTTAGACTTTGGGTTTTGTTTAGATTAGAAGTTCGCCATAGCTGCAACTTCGCGTACTTCGTTTGTGTTCAACGACCAGACAAAGGCGTCACAGAACCCCACCTTGATCAATAAAGCTTTCATCTTATATTCGCAATATCCAGATTGCAATCTTAGTTTCTTGCTTGTTCTTCGTTTGCTCGCAGGAAACAGACCCTCGTGGTCAGGTTGATCGTGCTCCGGCGTGGTCAATAACCTCTCGGAGTTGGTTTAGCGATTGCTAAGGCGCGACGTCCTCGCACGTTCGTAGTCGGATCGTCAAAGTCGACTTCCACCAAAGCGATATCCATCATCTCATCGAAAGATCGGGACCCTCGCCTCTATCAGTTTTGGGCTGCGGCCAACTCTCAATAGCTTCAATCTTGGCTTTATCAACTTCAATTCCCTGTGGAGTAACAACATAGCCAAGAAAAGATACTCGGTCGGTGCAAAAGGTGCACTTCCCAAGGTTACCAAACAAACGTGCATCACGTAGAGCAATAAAAACAGCACGTAAATGTTCCAAATGTTCTTCCAAAGATCTGCTATAAATCAATATGTCATCAAAGTAAACTACCACAAATCGTCCAATGAAAGCACGTAAAACTTCGTTCATTAATCTCATGAAAGTACTAGGTGCATTAGTTAACCCAAAAGGCATGACTAACCACTCATATAATCCAAACTTAGTTTTAAATGCTGTTTTCCATTCATCTCCCAATTTCATACGAATTTGATGGTAGCCACTACGCAAATCAACTTTGGAGAATATTGTAGAGCCACTCAATTCATCAAGCATATCATCTAGCCTAGGAATAGGATGACGATAACGAATAGTAATATTATTAATGCCTCTACAATCAACACAAAAGCATAGCAAACAGATTTGCTGAAATCTAGCTCATCAATATCAGATTTGGTGGCAAATAAACATGCACTTTTCAATTTAATTTCAGAAGCAACACTAGATGGTTTATTATTAGGCTTCATTTGTTGCTCAAATTCTTTTGCCACAATCTGATTTTCACTCTTATTCTTCTCCTGTTGTGCTTTATTAGCTCTATTAATATCATCTTTCAAAATGGAATCAGGAGTCATAGGAAGCAAAGTAATATTTTTATCCTTATGAACAAGAGTATAGTGATTGTTTCTACCATGGTGTACAGAATTTTTATCAAATTGCCATGGTCTACCAAGTAATAAGGAACATGCTTGCATAGGTACCACATCACAATCAACATAATCAGCATATGTAGAGATACTAAAATGCACACGAACAGTACGTGTTACCTTAACCTTGCCGCTGTTGTTGAACCATTGGATGTAGTAAGGATGTGGATGTGGTCTTGTGGTGAGAGAAAGCTTCTTGATAGAGGCAAAGGTGTCCCGTCTTTCGATGAGATAGTGGATTTCGCTTTGGTGGAAGTCGACTTTGACGATCCGACTACGAACGTGCGAGGACGTCGCGCCTTAGCAATCGCTAAACCAACTCCGAGAGGTTATTGACCACGCCGGAGCACGATCAACCTGACCACGAGGGTCTGTTTCCTGCGAGCAAACGAAGAACAAGCAAGAAACTGAGATTGCAATCTGGATATTGCGAATATAAGATGAAAGCTTTATTGATCAAGGTGGGGTTCTGTGACGCCTTTGTCTGGTCGTTGAACACAAACGAAGTACGCGAAGTTGCAGCTATGGCGAACTTCTAATCTAAACAAAACCCAAAGTCTAAACGATGCCCTAAGGGCTGTATATATGGAGGAAGAGGGGGGAATTTCGTGGCCCTTGGTGGAGGGGTCCGAAATCAACCCTATCTCTTGTTTCCCCACACATACGGACTCTAAAAATAGCCTATACTTATGTATTTCGAAATTACATGGGCCTGGCCCAATAATAAGGTGACGCAGCACCTAAAATAGCCTCGGGACGAAATTTATGAAGTGGCATCTTGTATATTTCGTCCAAGGCTTCATCCACCCATTATGGTGGCTTCAAAGTCCTGAAATCATCACTTGTAACTCCGTTCTTGTTCCCCTTGCGCATGCCATCATCTCCATGCTTGTTCTTGCTCCAATGTTCATCCTTCTCCAAGCTAGGCCCTTCATTTGTAAGCAAAACAAATGTATCCAATTTAGGCAGCATCATATTCTCATGAACATTAGAATCATTACCAAGAAACGAAAGTACCTGGTACTTTAGTTGGCGTGCACGAGCTCTAGTAATTGGTCCAGTATGTATAGCAGCAGGGGCTGTGGGTGTAACAATTGTATTGATGTCCTCATCATCCTCCCCTTCTTGAAATGAAGTCGTCCTCGACGGAAGTTCATCTTCCTCACCCAAATAAGGCTTCAAATCTGCAATGTTAAAAGTGGGACTAACCCCAAAATCTGCAGGCAGCTCAAGTTTATATGCATTATCATTTATTTTCTCTAACACCTTAAAGGGACCATCAGCACGTGGCATTAACTTTGATTTGCGCAAATCAGGAAATCTATCCTTACGCAAATGTAACCAAACAAGATCTCCAGGTGCAAACACAACATGTTTTCTACCCTTATCTCCAGCAAGTTTATATTTAGCATTCATGCGCTCAATGTTTTCCTTAGTTAACTCATGCATTTTTAAAATCAATTCAGCACGTTGTTTAGCATCAAAATTAACCTTCTCCGAAGATGGAAGAGGCAACAAATCAATAGGTGCATGAGGTAGGAAACCGTACACAACTTCAAAAGGGCACATCTTAGTAGTAGAATGCAATGAACGATTATAAGCAAATTCAATATGAGGCAAGCATTCCTCCCACATTTTCTTATTATTCTTCAAAACAGCCCTAAGCATAGTAGACAACGTTCTATTGACTACTTCAGTTTGTCCATCAGTTTGGGGGTGACAAGTAGTACTAAAAAGCAGTTTAGTCCCCAATGATGAGGACATCAATACAATTGTTACACCCACAGCCCCTGCTGCTATACATACTGGACCAATTACTAGAGCTCGTGCACGCCAACTAAATTACCAGGTACTTTCGTTTCTTGGTAATGATTCTAATGTTCATGAGAATATGATGCTGCCTAAATTGGATACATTTGTTTTGCTTACAAATGAAGGGTCTAGCTTGGAGAAGGATGAACATTGGAGCAAGAACAAGCATGGAGATGATGGCATGCGCAAGGGGAACAAGAACGGAGTTACAAGTGATGATTTCAGGACTTTGAAGCCACCATAATGGGTGCATGAAGCCTTGGACGAAATATACAAGATGCCACTTCATAAATTTCGTCCCGAGGCTATTTTAGGTGCTGCGTCACCTTATTATTGGGCCAGGCCCATGTAATTTCGAAATACATAAGTATATGCTATTTTTAGAGTCCGTATGTGTGGGGAAACAAGAGATAGGGTTGATTTCGGACCCCTCCACCAAGGGCCACGAAATTCCCCCCCTCTTCCTCCATATATACAGCCCTTAGGGCATCGTTTAGACTTTGGGTTTTGTTTAGATTAAAAGTTCGCCATAGCTGCAACTTCGCGTACTTCGTTTGTGTTCAACGACCAGACAAAGGCGTCACAGAACCCCACCTTGATCAATAAAGCTTTCATCTTATATTCGCAATATCCAGATTGCAATCTTAGTTTCTTGCTTGTTCTTCGTTTGCTCGCAGGAAACAGACCCTCGTGGTCAGGTTGATCGTGCTCCGGCGTGGTCAATAACCTCTCGGAGTTGGTTTAGCGATTGCTAAGGAGCGACGTCCTCGCACGTTCGTAGTCGGATCGTCAAAGTCGACTTCCACCAAAGCGATATCCATCATCTCATCGAAAGACGGGACACCTTTGCCTCTATCATATAATTCTCCGGCGTGCCGAATACCACATCCAGTGTGATTTTTCCCGCACACCGTGCCTCCCGACTAGGAATGATTCCCCTGAAGGTCGTGCTGCTTTGCTCAATGCGGCTTTTATCAATTTCCATCTTGTTGAGGGTTTCTTCATAGATCAGGTTTAATCCGCTTCCGTCGTCCATGAGTACTTTAGTGAGCCGGAAGCCGTCCACGATTGGGCTAAGGACCAAAGTGGCTGGTGCACGGAGTGTTTGGAATTGAGGTTCGTCACTGGCACTGAAGGTTATAGCAGTGTCGCTCCACAGATTTATTTTTGCCACGTGGCAGACTTCAGCGAAACTTCGATGAGCTCGCTTGCGCCTATTATTTGAGGCGAAAGTCTCGAAGACTATCAGTACCGCATTGTTGTCTTCGGTGGGATGTTGATCTGCTTTATGGTTTACAAGAAGATCCTCGCCGCTTTTCGCTACATGCCGGAGTATCCAACATGCTCTAAGGCTATGCGTTGGCGTGGTATCCGGCGTGCTATGAATTTTGCATGTCCCATTGATCCATTCTTCCAATACGGTTCCACGCCCTGGAGGGCTTTGGTTTTTTGGGAATTGGATCGAGTAACTTACGAGAGTTTGCCCTTTTAGTTCAGACGAAGGGTTTAGTGAGAGCCGGATTATCCCAGAAGTCTGTTTGGGTTTTCCAGGCGCTTTCCATCGAACAGTACTTCTGTACTATGGCTGCTAAGTCAGCAAAGTGTACTATGTCATGGCGACTTATAGCATTGAGGATACCTGTGTTCGTGTTGCAGAAAAGTGAGATTGCGTCCTCCTCGCGGTAGTCCTTGACCCTATTTATCACAAGGAGGAATCTGGCCCAGTATGCGATGTACTGTCTCTTGGGGCTCTTGTCTGATATGGGAAAGACGGCATAAGTCTGGGCGGGTGGGCGTAGTAAAGTCTGAATTCTGACCCAATATGACATCCAGGGGCAGAAGAGCTTCCGGGCTTGCAGCTCGGACTCCGGGATGTTGCCCAATTTTTCTGGCCCGATGCCCGATTCTAAGTTCGGGGTCTGGGCCACGTCCTCCCGCGAACGGGTATCCGGCTCAGAGAGCTCGGTAATCCAGACATAATTCATCCTCAAAGTAGAGGGATAATCCATGTGTGGCTCTTCCACTACCGCTATCTCATGGGTGACCGATAGGGATTTAATATCCCTTTGGTCGGGTTTAAACCCAATCCGATCATAGTCTGTAGCGACTCCTAGAGCGGCGATGCGATCCAAGAGCTCATTAAGGGAGGAGAGCTCCATTGGATCCATCTGTTCGGCGAGTTCTGAATTGACGTGGAGGCTGTTTTTGATGACCCGAGAAGTCATCGTCGGCGTGGCAGCCGATCGGGCGCTCATGACGAAGCCGCCTAGTCGGAGAGTTTGGCCTACCTCTAGGGCTCCCCCAGAGGTGATGTTGTCCTTGACAACGAGACGATCCATCAAGCCTTGTAGCGACGACACAGAGGAACTCTCAATGAAAGCACCAATGTCGGTGTCAAAACCGGCGGATCTCGAGTAGGGGGTCCCGAACTGTGCGTCTAAGGCTAATGGTAACAGGAGGTAGGGGACACGATGTTTTACCCAGGTTCGGGCCTCTCGATGGAGCTAATACCCTACTTCCTGCTTGATTGATCTTGATGATATGAGTATTACAAGAGTTGATCTACCACGAGATCGTAGAGGCTAAACCCTAGGAGCTAGCCTATGATTATGATTGTCCTTGTTCTACGGACTAAACCCTCCAGTTTATACAAACACCAAAGGAGGCTAGGGTTTCACAGAGTCGGTTACAAAGAGGGAGATCTAACATCCAAATCGCCAAGCTTGTCTTTCACGCAAAGGAGAGTCCCATCCGGACACGGGACGAAGTCTTGAGTCTTGTATCTTCATGGTCCAACAGTCCGACCAAAGTATATAGTCCGGCTGTCCGGATACCCCCTTATCCAGGACTCCCTCAGTGAGCCCAACTGTTGTTGACATTTCTGCCGGCAGCCGATCAGATGGATGACTAGCGAGCCACCATCCAAAATCTGATTGGTTTCGTCAAGGTGGAAGGATCACAGCGGGGGTCACCCCCACGGTACAATCCCCGCCACGGAAAGCAGCACGGGAGTCATGAAAGCAAGAGCATGATGACGTCTCGATGGCCTCGTCCGACCCTCGAGTGTGTCAAGGCTAACGGCGAGCATCGGAGAACAGGCGAAGGGGAGCCGCGTGCGTCATCGTTGAGCAGTGCCGCAACAACCACTGTCGGTCGAATGGGTGCGATGGGCCTGACATCGACGAGCCTCCGCTCAAAGATGGAGGGTGCCTGCCTTTCGTGGTTGGGTGCCCTACTTTCACTCGTGAGCTGTGGCAAGTCCGTTGGCCATCCGCTCGCATGTTCAAGCCAAAGATACCTAAGTAGTATGAAGGGAAACTAAACCCGACAGAGTTCTTGAGCATCTACACCATCATTGTTCAAGCTGACGGGGGAAGCGATGAGAAGGTGTTCGCCAACTACTTCCCTTTGGCACTCAAGTCAAATGTGAGGTCTTGGCTGATGCACCTGTCGGAGAACTCCATTTCGACCTGGGCTGACCCGTGCCATGAGTTCATGGGCGCCTTCACGGGCAGCCACCAAGAACCAAGGCGACCCAGCAAATTGCAGCTTCTCCAGCAGAAGGAAGGAGAGACTCTATGGAAGTACTTGCGGAGATTCAGCCGAGTCCAAAGAAACATCCTAGACATCCACCCAGCAATTGTGATATTTGCCTTCCAGTCCAATGTGTGCAGCCGCAGGATACGTTCCAAGATGAACGCTCGATTGCCCAAGACTGTGAAGGAGCTTTACACCTTGGCGGACAAGTGTGCTCGGGTGGAGGAGGGGAGGAAACTTCCCGGAGAGGAAGATTGTGATGAGGACATCAATACAATTGTTACACCCACAGCCCCTGCTGCTATACATACTGGACCAATTACTAGAGCTCGTGCACGCCAACTAAATTACCAGGTACTTTCGTTTCTTGGTAATGATTCTAATGTTCATGAGAATATGATGCTGCCTAAATTGGATACATTTGTTTTGCTTACAAATGAAGGGCCTAGCTTGGAGAAGGATGAACATTGGAGCAAGAACAAGCATGGAGATGATGGCATGCGCAAGGGGAACAAGAACGGAGTTACAAGTGATGATTTCAGGACTTTGAAGCCACCATAATGGGTGGATGAAGCCTTGGACGAAATATACAAGATGTCACTTCATAAATTTCGTCCCGAGGCTATTTTAGGTGCTGCGTCACCTTATTATTGGGCCAGGCCCATGTAATTTCGAAATACATAAGTATAGGCTATTTTTAGAGTCCGTATGTGTGGGGAAACAAGAGATAGGGATGATTTCGGACCCCTCCACCAAGGGCCACGAAATTCCCCCCTCTTCCTCCATATATACAGCCCTTAGGGCATCGTTTAGACTTTGGGGTTTTGTCTAGATTAAAAGTTCGCCATAGCTGCAACTTCGCGTACTTCGTTTGTGTTCAACGACCAGACAAAGGCGTCACAGAACCCCACCTTGATCAATAAAGCTTTCATCTTATATTCGCAATATCCAGATTGCACTCTTAGTTTCTTGCTTGTTCTTCGTTTGCTCGCAGGAAACAGACCCTCGTGGTCAGGTTGATCGTGCTCCGGCGTGGTCAATAACCTCTCGGAGTTGGTTTAGCGATTGCTAAGGCGCGACGTCCTCACACGTTCGTAGTCGGATCGTCAAAGTCGACTTCCACCAAAGCGATATCCATCATCTCATCGAAAGACGGGACACCTTTGCCTCTATCAAGTGGTATCAGATTTCCAGGTTGCTCGGTGAGATTTTACAGTTTTTCGTAGTTTAGATCGAGTCTGTTCTTCATACCTACAGTCCACGAAAAAGCCACAAAAAAAATTAGGGTTAGTTCATCATATCCGAACCAATCTGAGCCTTTGCATAATCTTTTTAGGGTTTTGTTTTGTTGAATTTGCGGTTGCATCGTCGCGTCTAGTTGCTGGTCTTAGAGTCTAGTCTTTTAGAGTTTCGAGTTCTGGTCATAAGTTGTCACGCCGCCGCCGCACCATCATCATTGCCCCTGCCATCTACCACCACCGCTTATCCGCCACCGCTCCGAATCCGTATCCATATACCACCACCGATTCATATACCACCACCGATTCATATCCATATCCATATACTACCACCGCTACCACCACCGCTGCCATATATCCACCACCAATCCGAGTTCCTTGCTTATTAGGTTTGTTTTCGAGATCCATCTAGTTTCCGATTCGTGTTTCCTTGCCGGAGTAGGTTTCGGAAAAAAAAAGAGTCGGGTAGCCACGCTCCGTTTAGGCCCAAAATTTTTCGAAAACGCATTTTTCGAAAAATTTTCTGGCTATCCTATTTTTAGGTGTTTCTGAGTGTTTTGAGACAGGTGCCATTATAGGAAGTTTTTTTTGACCCGTTTCCAGTTTTTGGGTCCGGGCAGTCAAAAAAAAAAAAATTGGTCGAAAAAATTTCGTGCCCATCCTGTCAGTTTGAGCTAAGAAGAGTTTTGAGACACTCGCCATTATAGTGATTTTTCGCAAAAAAAAAGAGCGCAAAAAAAAAGCAGCGCAAAAAAAAAGAGCGAAAAGAAAAATTTCAGAGTGTGCTTTCCCTTGTTTACGTGCCGCGCCGTGATTTTGTTGGTGTTCTAGGCTCGCGTCTCTAGCACAATCTAGCCTAGGACCAGCACAGTACCGTCGTTGAGCGTTTATTCAACTTTGCATCTCTGAATTGATTATTGCTGACCCTTTTTGCTACCATACTATAAGCCTTCCCAGCTCCACATACATCTACATCGTGTGTTTGACTCTCCCTGGTAATCGCTCTATCCAAGCTTTGAGAGTTTTTGACTACAACGGTTGCCGATCACCGCCTGCTGCTGGGTAAGAACTGGTAAGAATTTGAGATTTGCTTGACGGATTTGTGATACACCACCACCACTTCTTAGTAGTCTGTAGGATCATATTCTTGTGTGTTTCTATTGCTGCTAACCATGCCAGGATCACAAGCCGACGAGATTGACTGGGAGAACTTATCGAACAAGGAGCTTCATGATAAGTTTCAGCAAATGATGACTGAACAGGTACAAGATGTGCTGAACAATTTTGAAGAGGCCATGGAGAAGATCACTGGCCTTGAGAAGACGTTCGAAACAAAGCTCGATAACAGATTTAATGAACTGCTTGTGCGTCTTCCACCACCGGCTGCACCTGTCGCACCTCTGCAACAACAACAACTACGCCCCCTTCCGAATCAGTATGGACGAGCACAGCGTGTTCCTATTGAGACAGGACAAACTTCTGGTGCCGCTGCTACTGCTGTTGGTGCTTCTTTGGCTCCTACTACTGCTCCTGCTGGTACCCAGGAGG
Organism: Triticum aestivum; assembly: GCF_018294505.1. Taxonomy (NCBI): domain Eukaryota; kingdom Viridiplantae; phylum Streptophyta; class Magnoliopsida; order Poales; family Poaceae; genus Triticum; species Triticum aestivum. The sequence continues at coordinate 323,959,498 of NC_057813.1, forward strand.
ATGATGAGTATGCGGGTGATTATGAGGATGAGGTTGATCAAAATCAGATCTACGAGCAGCCACCAGCACCACCACCAGCAGGTCGACCTCAGGTATATATTCGTCATGGTAGGCCTGCACCACCACCTCAGGTACGCGATGATGTCCATATTCCTAAACTGAAATTGAATATTCCACCATTTGAGGGTAGATATGTTCCTGATATATATCTTACTTGGGAGTTAGAAACTGAACAACGATTTACATGTTTACAATATCCTGAGGAGAGACGAGTTGCTGCTGCTGTTTGTGCTTTCACTAGTTTTGCATGTGTATGGTGGTCTGAACATTGTAGATTATATCCTATTCCAACTACTTGGGCTGCTTTGAAAACTGCTATGCGTATGCGTTGGGTTCCACCATATTATCAACGTGAATTGCTTCAAAAATTGCAGCGTTTAAGACAAGGAAAAAATTCTGTAGAAGAATATTATCAGGAATTACAAACTGGCATGATTAGATGTGGTATTGTTGAGGAGAATGAAGCTATGCTTGCACGTTTTCTGGGTGGATTAAATAGAGAGATTCAGACCATTCTAGACTATAAGGAGTATACTAATATCACTCGTTTATTCCATCTTGCTTGTAAAGCTGAACGTGAAGTGCAGGATCGACAAGCATTGGGGCGAACTAACTTTTCTGCAGGCTGATAGAGGCAAAGGTGTCCCGTCTTTCGATGAGATGATGGATATCGCTTTGGTGGAAGTCGACTTTGACGATCCGACTACGAACGTGCGAGGACGTCGCGCCTTAGCAATCGCTAAACCAACTCCGAGAGGTTATTGACCACGCCGGAGCACGATCAACCTGACCACGAGGGTCTGTTTCCTGCGAGCAAATGAAGAACAAGCAAGAAACTAAGATTGCAATCTGGATATTGCGAATATAAGATGAAAGCTTTATTGATCAAGGTGGGGTTCTGTGACGCCTTTGTCTGGTCGTTGAACACAAACGAAGTACGCGAAGTTGCAGCTATGGCGAACTTTTAATCTAAACAAAACCCAAAGTCTAAACGATGCCCTAAGGGCTGTATATATGGAGGAAGAGGGGGGAATTTCGTGGCCCTTGGTGGAGGGGTCCGAAATCAACCCCATCTCTTGTTTCCCCACACATACGGACTCTAAAAATAGCCTATACTTATGTATTTCGAAATTACATGGGCCTGGCCCAATAATAAGGTGACGCAGCACCTAAAATAGCCTCGGGACGAAATTTATGAAGTGGCATCTTGTATATTTCGTCGAAGGCTTCATGCACCCATTATGGTGGCTTCAAAGTCCTGAAATCATCACTTGTAACTCCGTTCTTGTTCCCCTTGCGCATGCCATCATCTCCATGCTTGTTCTTGCTCCAATGTTCATCCTTCTCCAAGCTAGGCCCTTCATTTGTAAGCAAAACAAATGTATCCAATTTAGGCAGCATCATATTCTCATGAACATTAGAATCATTACCAAGAAACGAAAGTACCTGGTAATTTAGTTGGCGTGCACGAGCTCTAGTAACTGGTCCAGTATGTATAGCAGCAGGGGCTCTGGGTGTAACAATTGTATTGATGTCCTCATCAATGAAGGTCGGCCTGCAGAAAAGTTAGTTCGCGCCAATGCTTGTCGATCCTGCACTTCACGTTCAGCTTTACAAGCAAGATGGAATAAACGAGTGATATTAGTATACTCCTTATAGTCTAGAATGGTCTGAATCTCTCTATTTAATCCACCCAGAAAACGTGCAAGCATAGCTTCATTCTCCTCAACAATACCACATCGAATCATGCCAGTTTGTAATTCCTGATAATATTCTTCTACAGAATTTTTTCCTTGTCTTAAACGCTGCAATTTTTGAAGCAATTCACGTTGATAATATGGTGGAACCCAACGCGTACGCATAGCAGTTTTCAAAGCAGCCCAAGTAGTTGGAATAGGATATAATCTACAATGTTCAGACCACCATACACATGCAAAACTAGTGAAAGCACAAACGGCAGCAGCAACTCGTCTCTCCTCAGGATATTGTAAACATGTAAATCGTTGTTCAGTTTCTAACTCCCAAGTAAGATATATATCAGGAACATATCTACCCTCAAATGGTGGAATATTCAATTTCAGTTTAGGAATATGGACATCATCTCGTACCTGAGGTGGTGGTGCAGGCCTACCATTACGAATATATACCTGAGGTCGACCTGCTGGTGGTGGTACAGGTGGCTGCACGTAGTGTTGATTTTGATCAACCTCATCCTCATAATCTCCTGATGAGGACATCAATACAATTGTTACACCCACAGCCCCTGCTGCTATACATACTGGACCAATTACTAGAGCTCGTGCACGCCAACTAAATTACCAGGTACTTTCGTTTCTTGGTAATGATTCTAATATTCATGAGAATATGATGCTGCCTAAATTGGATACATTTGTTTTGCTTACAAATGAAGGGCCTAGCTTGGAGAAGGATGAACATTGGAGCAAGAACAAGCATGGAGATGATGGCATGCGCAAGGGGAACAAGAACGGAGTTACAAGTGATGATTTCAGGACTTTGAAGCCACCATAATGGGTGCATGAAGCCTTGGACGAAATATACAAGATGCCACTTCATAAATTTCGTCCCGAGGCTATTTTAGGTGCTGCGTCACCTTATTATTGGGCCAGGCCCATGTAATTTCGAAATACATAAGTATAGGCTATTTTTAGAGTCCGTATGTGTGGGGAAACAAGAGATGGGGTTGATTTCGGACCCCTCCACCAAGGGCCACGAAATTCCCCCCTCTTCCTCCATATATACAGCCCTTAGGGCATCGTTTAGACTTTGGGTTTTGTTTAGATTAAAAGTTCGCCATAGCTGCAACTTCGCGTACTTCGTTTGTGTTCAACGACCAGACAAAGGCGTCACAGAACCCCACCTTGATCAATAAAGCTTTCATCTTATATTCGCAATATCCAGATTGCAATCTTAGTTTCTTGCTTGTTCTTCGATTGCTCGCAGGAAACAGACCCTCGTGGTCAGGTTGATCGTGCCCTGGCGTGGTCAATAACCTCTCGGAGTTGGTTTAGCGATTGCTAAGGCGCGACGTCCTCGCACGTTCGTAGTCGGATCGTCAAAGTCGACTTCCACCAAAGCGAAATCCACCTTCTCATCGAAAGATGGGACACCTTTGCCTCTATCAAGTGGTATCAGATTTCCAGGTTGCTCGGTGAGATTTTACAGTTTTTCGTAGTTTAGATCGAGTCTGTTCTTCATACCTACAGTCCACGAAAAAGCCACAAAAAAAATTAGGGTTAGCTCATCATATCCGAACCAATCTGAGCCTTTGCATAATCTTTTTAGGGTTTTGCTTTGTTGAATTTGCGGTTGCATCGTCGGTCTAGTTGCTGGTCTTAGCGTCTAGTCTTTTAGAGTTTCGAGTTCTGGTCATAAGTTGTCACGCCGCCGCCGCACCATCATCATCGCCCCTGCCATCTACCACCACCGCTTATCCGCCACCGCTCCGAATCCGTATCCATATACCACCACCAATCCGTGCCCATATACCACCACCGATCCATATCCATATACTACCACCGCTACCACCACCGCTGCCATATACCACCACCATATATCCACCACCAATCCGAGTTCCTTGGTTATTAGGGATTTTTTGAAGAATAATAAGAAAATGTGGGAGGAATGCTTGCCTCATATTGAATTTGCTTATAATCGTTCATTGCATTCTACTACTAAGATGTGCCCTTTTGAAGTTGTGTATGGTTTCCTACCTCATGCACCTACTGATTTGTTGCCTCTTCCATCTTCGGAGAAGGTTAATTTTGATGCTAAACAACGTGCTGAATTGATTTTAAAAATGCATGAGTTAACTAAGGAAAACATTGAGCGCATGAATGCTAAATATAAACTTGCTGGAGATAAGGGTAGAAAACATGTTGTGTTTGCACCTGGAGATCTTGTTTGGTTACATTTGCGTAAGGATAGATTTCCTGATTTGCGCAAATCAAAGTTAATGCCACGTGCTGATGGTCCCTTTAAGGTGTTAGAGAAAATAAATGATAATGCATATAAACTTGAGCTGCCTGCAGATTTTGGGGTTAGTCCCACTTTTAACATTGCAGATTTGAAGCCTTATTTGGGTGAGGAAGATGAACTTCCGTCGAGGACGACTTCATTTCAAGAAGGGGAGGATGATGAGGACATCAATACAATTGTTACACCCACAGCCCCTGCTGCTATACATACTGGACCAGTTACTAGAGCTCGTGCACGCCAACTAAATTACCAGGTACTTTCGTTTCTTGGTAATGATTCTAATGTTCATGAGAATATGATGCTGCCTAAATTGGATACATTTGTTTTGCTTACAAATAAAGGGCCTAGCTTGGAGAAGGATGAACATTGGAGCAAGAACAAGCATGGAGATGATGGCATGCGCAAGGGGAACAAGAACGGAGTTACAAGTGATGATTTCAGGACTTTGAAGCCACCATAATGGGTGCATGAAGCCTTGGACGAAATATACAAGATGCCACTTCATAAATTTCGTCCCGAGGCTATTTTAGGTGCTGCGTCACCTTATTATTGGGCCAGGCCCATGTAATTTCGAAATACATAAGTATAGGCTATTTTTAGAGTCTGTATGTGTGGGGAAACAAGAGATGGGGTTGATTTCGGACCCCTCCACCAAGGGCCACGAAATTCCCCCCTCTTCCTCCATATATACAGCCCTTAGGGCATCGTTTAGACTTTGGGTTTTGTTTAGATTAAAAGTTCGCCATAGCTGCAACTTCGCGTACTTCGTTTGTGTTCAACGACCAGACAAAGGCGTCACAGAACCCCACCTTGATCAATAAAGCTTTCATCTTATATTCGCAATATCCAGATTGCAATCTTAGTTTCTTGCTTGTTCTTCGATTGCTCGCAGGAAACAGACCCTCGTGGTCAGGTTGATCGTGCCCCGGCGTGGTCAATAACCTCTCGGAGTTGGTTTAGCGATTGCTAAGGCGCGACGTCCTCGCACGTTCGTAGTCGGATCGTCAAAGTCGACTTCCACCAAAGCGAAATCCACCTTCTCATCGAAAGACGGGACACCTTTGCCTCTATCATTCATCATGGACACCACGTGCATCTTCTACTTCAACTGCGCCAGCACCTCCATCCGGTGCCACCTCCAGCCGTGATACAAGAAAACAGGCACAACCACCATTATCTGCCAAGAGCGCACCTGCGGGGCCTGCACAGCGTTCTTCTTCTTCCATGGCATCAACAGGGCACACAAGTGATATTATTTGTCGTCGTTGTAAGGGAGGAGGTCATTATGCGAGGGAATGCAAATCTCCGCGTGTGATGATTGCTACCGCGGATGGTGGATATGAGTCCGCTAGTGACTATGATGAGGAGACATTGGCTCTTATTACACGCGAAGAACATGGTGGAGTGATAGAGGCGGGGTTGTCCCGATCTTTCGATGAGATGATAACTATCGATTTGGTGAAGACGACTTTGACAATCTGACTACGAACGTGCACAACGTTGCGCCTTAGCAATCACTAAACCAATCTCCTGAGGTTACTGACGATGCTGGAAGCATGGTCAGCCTGACCACGAAGGTCTATTCCTGCAAGCAATCGAAGAACGAGCAAGAATATGATAAAGCAATTTGAATATTGCAAATATATATGAAGTATTGATAATGGTGGGGATCCGGAAGCGGTCTTGGTCTGGTCGTTGGACACAAACGAAGTACACGAAGTTGCAATGGCTAACTTTTAACTAAACAAATCCCAAGGAAAAGCTACTAGATGGATCTACTTATATAGGAGCAAGGGGTGGCGACCAAGGAGGTGGGAGGACGTCCCAACGCAGCCTAAAACTAAATCTAGGTCGTACAAGGCCAATGGGCCCAAGTGGAGGTGATGTAACACCTTTGGACTTGTAGTTTGACTCGGATTCTGCTGCAGCATCAGATTGTTTCGTCCACAGCTCAACGCTCCGGACGAATTTGAAGGTGATTCCAATTGGGTTGGGAAGTGCACGAAATCTAGTTTCCAACAAAAAAAGAATCACCCAATTCGGAGTCTGTATGAAAAACTTGTGTGTGTTTTGAGTCAGGTGTGTCTGTGCAGTCCGAATCTGAATCCAGAACGTGAGAGACTTGGACTCTATCTTCTCTTGGGCCAAAAGTGACGTGAGAGAACTTTTTGGACAGCAAATAAACATCTCTTTATTCCTTATCTTCATATGTGGATTGTACAAATGTCCCATACACCTGCAATTAGACAAAACACAAAAGTGTGTGAAGTATTTTTGTTCTGGATAACATAAATAGATTATTGAATAGTTTGCACTAGAAATCACTTGACAAATATGCATATATGCAATATTTTTGGTCATATCCAAGGTAGTCATGTCCTCATCATCCTCCCCTTCTTGAAAATAAAGCCGTCCTCGGCGTTGCTTAATCTGAAATGTGGCTAACAAAAGAGACAAGGTGTACATGTTGTATATGTATATGTCATCCATTTTTACTTCCCTTGATTTTTGCATATATGACACATGAATAGATGAGTAACTTGCATAGTTCATAAAATCTAAAGCCAAAAAATTAGCACACGAAGTAGAAGGCATGAAAATATTGCAACTCAGTTTGCACATATAAGTGAAGCTCTTATTCATTTCAAAAGATTGACAATGTTCATCATTAAACCATCCCAACATTGGTGAATAAACCTTACTTGCATCAAATTTACATGCTACAACATGCTTAAATACGCAAACATGCAATAAGTCATTCAACACAGAATCATCACCAAGATTAGAGGTCATATCAAAATGATTAAACATTGGTTCTTTTGCATCAATAGTTGAGATGATAACTATCGATTTGGTGGAGACGACTTTGACAATCCGACTACGAACGTGCACAACGTTGCGCCTTAGCAATCGCTAAACCAATCTCCTGAGGTTACTGACGATGCTGGAAGCATGGTCAGCCTGACCACGAAGGTCTATTCCTGCAAGCAATCGAAGAACGAGCAAGAATATGATAAAGCAATCTGAATATTGCAAATATATATGAAGTATTGATAATGGTGGGGATCCGGAAGCGGTCTTGGTCTGGTCGTTGGACACAAACGAAGTACACGAAGTTGCAATGGCTAACTTTTAACTAAACAAATCCCAAGGAAAAGCTACTAGATGGATCTACTTATATAGGAGCAAGGGGTGGCGACCAAGGAGGTGGGAGGACGTCCCAAGGCAGCCTAAAACTAAATCTAGGTCGTACAAGGCCAAGGGGCCCAAGTGGAGGTGATGTAACACCTTTGGACTTGTAGTTTGACTCGGATTCTGCTGCAGCATCAGATTGTTTCGTCCACAGCTCAACGCTCCGGACGAATTTGAAGGTGATTCCAATTGGGTTGGAAAGTGCACGAAATCTAGTTTCCAACAAAAAAAAGAATCACCCAATTCGGAGTCTGTATGAAAAACTTGTGTGTGTTTTCAGTCAGGTGTGTCTGTGCAGTCCGAATCTGAATCCAGAACGTGAGAGACTTGGACTCTATCTTCTCTTGGGCCAAAAGTGACGTGAGAGAACTTTTTGGACAGCAAATAAACATCTCTTTATTCCTTATCTTCATATGTGGATTGTACAAATGTCCCATACACCTGCAATTAGACAAAACACAAAAGTGTGTGAAGTATTTTTGTTCTGGATAACATAAATAGATTATTGAATAGTTTGCACTAGAAATCACTTGACAAATATGCATATATGCAATATTTTTGGTCATATCCAAGGTAGTCAGGTCCTCATCATGGAGATGATTCTGATCATGAGACGCAATACATGGCTCCTGAGGACGCTGACAGGTATGAATGTTTAGTTGCTCAACGTGTTTTGAGTGTGCAGGTCACACAAGCTGAGCAAAATCAGAGGCACAATTTGTTCCATACCAAGGGAGTTGTGAAGGAACGTTCTGTGCGCGTCATAATAGACGGAGGGAGCTGCAACAACTTGGCTAGCATGGAGATGGTGGAGAAGCTTTCTCTCACCACAAGACCAGATCCACATCCTTACTACATCCAATGGTTCAACAACATGATGAGGACATGACTACCTTGGATATGACCAAAAATATTGCATATATGCATATTTGTCAGGTGATTTCTAGTGCAAACTATTCAATAATCTATTTATGTTATCCAGAACAAAAATACTTCACACACTTTTGTGTTTTGTCTAATTGCAGGTGTATGGGACATTTGTACAATCCACATATGAAAATAAGGAAGAAAGAGATGTTTTGCTGTCCAAAAAGTTCTCTCACGTCACTTTTGGCCCAAGAGAAGATAGAGTCCAAGTCTCTCACGTTCTGGATTCAGATTCGGACTGCACAGACATACCTGACTCAAAACGCACACAAGTTTTTCATACGGACTCCGAATTGGGTGATTCTTTTTTTGTTGGAAACTAGATTTCGTGCACTTTCCAACCCAATTGGAATCACCTTCAAATTCGTCCAGAGCGTTGAGTTGTGGACGAAACAATCTGATGCTGCAGCAGAATCCGAGTCAAACTACAAGTCCAAAGGTGTTACATCACCTCCACTTGGGCCCATTGGCCTTGTACGACCTAGATTTAGTTTTAGGATGCCTTGGGACGTCCTCCCACCTCCTTGGCCGCCACCCCTTGCTCCTATATAAGTAGATCCATCTAGTAGCTTTTCCTGGGGATTTGTTTAGTTAAAAGTTAGCCATTGCAACTTCGTGTACTTCGTTTGTGTCCAACGACCAGACCAAGACCGCTTCCGGATCCCCACCATTATCAATACCTCATATATATTTGCAATATTCAGATTGCTTGATCATATTCTTGCTCGTTCTTCGATTGCTTGCAGGAATAGACCTTCGTGGTCAGGCTGACCGTGCTTCCGGCATCGTCAGTAACCTCAGGAGATTGGTTTAGCGATTGCTAAGGCGCAACGTCGTGCACGTTTGTAGTCGGATCGTCAAAGTCGTCTCCACCAAATCGATAGTTATCATCTCATCGAAAGATCGGGACACCCCCGCCTCTATCAAGTGGTATCAGAGCCAGGTTGCTCGGTGAGAATTTCCAGTTTTCCTAGATTAGATTTATTTTCTTACCTATTATCCAAGAAAAAGCCACAAAAAAGAGTTAGATCTATTCATCCTTGGTCCAAGCCAGTCTGAGCCTTTGCAATTTTCTTTTCATTGCTTGCATAGTTGAATTAGCGGTTGCATCGTCGTGTCGAGTTCCTGGTCTTAGTGTCTAGGTCGTTTAGAGTTTCGAGTTCTGTTCACATTAGTCACATCGCCGCTGCATCGTTATCCCTTCCGCTGTCCACCACTCATCCATCAATTTCCTCCACGTGCTACCCACCGTTCATTGTCATAATCATAGTTGAGATCGTTCCCATCTTCGCTTGATCCAATCTACATCTTATCTAGTTTGTTTTGAAAAGAGGGAGAAAGAAAAAAAAGATAGAGAAAAAAAACGAGAGAAAAAAAAGTAAAAAAAAAGTCAGAGAAAAAAAAGAAAGGAAAAGAGAAAAAAAGTGTGAGAAAAAAAAGAGAGGAGAAAAAAAAATTGGATCTATCTAGAATCAATCTCGTACCTGAATTCGGATTGGAATCTGTTTTGCGCACTGTTCAGTGAAACAGGTGTATCTTCCTCATACGAAGTCCGTTTTGACTCCGTGAGTACTCAAATTGAAGCTAGCAACGAGCCGCATCTAAATAGTTGCAGAAGCTAGTTCAATATTTGACACCTCAAAATCGGCTTCTAAATAAGTCTTTTTGCCATCCGAAGTTCGTGAACACAGCTTGTTCCAATTTTTCAGGCCAGTTTTAGAATTCTTTGACTCCTCATATCAACTCGGAATTGAGTGATTCTTTTTGCATTGGAAAGCTTGAGTTAGTAGCATTCTTTGAAAGAATTTATCAGAAAATTGTCTCAAACTTTTCAAGAGGAAAGTTGGAGAGAGAGTTGTTGTATATCCTGCTTGGCAGTTGTTTTTCATCATTATTTTCACTGCCGTTGTGATCTTCACTTATATCTTGCTGTCAAGAGCTACTTAGTATCCTTCATTGATGCTAGTTGTGCTACGCCGTGACCTCATTAGTGTTCTAGGCTCGCGTCTCTAGTCCGGTCTAGCCTAGGACCAGCACAGTACCGTCGTTGAGCGTTTATTCAACATTGCATCTTTGAATTGATTATTGCTAATCTTTTGCTACCATATATAGCCAACCCAGCTCCACATATTTCTACATCGTGTATACGTACGCTCCCCTGGCAATCGCTTTACTCAATATTCGGAGTTACTTGACACCGCTGGTTGCTGATCACCGCCTGCTGCATGGTAAGAACTTGTAAGACATTGATATTTGCTTTACTGTGAGCGTTTTACCACCACATCCTAGTAGTTATAGGAACATTATTTTTGGGTTTTGTTTCTTGTTCTACTAATCATGACAGGATCCAGAGTCAATTCATGGGCTTTGTCGATCGCGGGAGACGTGCCACCACCTTTGCAAATACCACAACCGTCACGAGAGGTGCACAAACATCCAAATGCACATGATCAGGTTAATGTATCTATACCACCATTTAATGGCCGTTTTAAACCTGCTTTATATATTGAATGGGAGTTCGACATAAAAAATATATTTGCTTCCCATAATTTTGATGAACATAAAAAGGTTAAGGTTGCGGTTGGTTCTTTCACTGGTTATGCTTTGGTTTGGTGGAGTGAATATTGTCGGTTACACCCTGATTATATACCTACTACTTGGGATGATTAGAAACTTACCATGCGACAAACTTTCGTCCCTGCTTATTATACTCGTGACATGATTAAGAAGTTGCAACACTTAAAACAAGGTAGTGAAACTGTAACAAAATATTATGATGATTTACAAACTACCTTGTTGCATTCCTCTTTAGAAGAAAGTGAAGATGATTTTATGGATAGATTTTGGGGAGGATTAAACCGTGATATTCAAGAGATACTAATTCATGAAGAGTGTTATCCTATGGACCATTTGTTTCATCTTGCTTGCAAAGTTGAACAGGAAATAAAACGACGTGTTGGCCACGAGGAGAACAAGCGCACAGTGCACATTCCAAGAGTTGATATGATTGTTCCTTCAACTACTAGGCATACTATGACAACCACATCCGTTGTTGTCAGGACTACATCACCTCCACCATGTGACACATCGCCCCCGAGAGTGGCTACATCATCTGAGTTGATCATAAGAGGTAATGACAAAGGTACTGATCTTCCATCTCTACATGAGAATGATGAATGCCTTGTCAATTTTGAATGCACCATCTGATGAGCTACCCACTACTTTGATCACACCACCTATTTTAGAGGACCACGTTGATAATTTGACTTTGCCATGTGATCAAACAACTGAAATACCAACAATTTTGAGTGCACCCATTGAATTAACTATTGATGCAAAAGAACAAATGTTTAATCATTTTGATATGACCTCTAATCTTGGTGATGATTCTGTGTTGAATGACTTATTGCATGTTTGCTTATTTAAGCATGTTGTAGCATGTAAATTTGATGCAAGTAAGGTTTATTCACCAATGTTGGGATGGTTTAATGATGAACATTGTCAATCTTTTGAAATGAATAAGAGCTTCACTTATATGTGCAAACTGAGTTGCAATATTTTCATGCCTTCTACTTCGTGTGCTAATTTTTTGGCTTTAGATTTTATGAACTATGCAAGTTACTCATCTATTCATGTGTCATATATGCAAAAATCAAGGGAAGTAAAAATGGATGACATATACATATACAACATGTACACCTTGTCTCTTTTGTTAGCCACATTTCAGATTAAGCAACGCCGAGGACGGCTTTATTTTCAAGAAGGGGAGGACTCAACGGCTTTATTTTTGTGCAGTTCACCTAAAATGAAGCAATGTCCGATGAGCTAGCAGCTTCTTCTTCATTAGTTGCAATAAAATTGAGCAACATCAAGGTTGGTGACTGTCAGATTTCCAGGTTGCTCGGTGTTGAGTCCTCCCCTTCTTGAAAATAAAGCCGTCCTCGGCGTTGCTTAATCTGAAATGTGGCTAACAAAAGAGACAAGGTGTACATGTTGTATATGTATATGTCATCCATTTTTACTTCCCTTGATTTTTGCATATATGACACATGAATAGATGAGTAACTTGCATAGTTCATAAAATCTAAAGCCAAAAAATTAGCACAAGAAGTAGAAGGCATGAAAATATTGCAACTCAGTTTGCACATATAAGTGAAGCTCTTATTCATTTCAAAAGATTGACAATGTTCATCATTAAACCATCCCAACATTGGTGAATAAACCTTACTTGCATCAAATTTACATGCTACAACATGCTTAAATAAGCAAACATGCAATAAGTCATTTAACACAGAATTATCACCAAGATTAGAGGTCATATCAAAATGATTAAACATTGATTCTTTTGCATCAATAGTTAATTCAATGGGTGCACTCAAAATTGTTGGTATTTCAGTTGTTTGATCACATGGCAAAGTCAAATTATCAACGTAGTCCTCTAAAATAGGTGGCGTGATCAAAGTAGTGGGTAGCTCATCAGATGGTGCATTCAAATTGACAAGGCATTCATCATTCTCATGTAGAGATGGAAGATCAGTACCTTTGTCATTACCTCTTATGATCAACTCAGATGATGTAGCCACTCTCGGGGGCGATGTGTCACATGGTGGAGGTGATGTAGTCCTGACAACAACGGATGTGGTTGTCATAGTATGCCTAGTAGTTGAAGGAACAATCATATCAACTCTTGGAATGTGCACCGTGCGCTTGTTCTCCTCGTGGCCAACACGTCGTTTTATTTCCTGTTCAGCTTTGCAAGCAAGATGAAACAAATGGTCCATAGGATAACACTCTTCATGAATTAGTATCTCTTAAATATCACGGTTTAATCCTCCCCAAAATCTATCCATAAAATCATCTTCACTTTCTTCTAAAGAGGAATGCAACAAGGTAGTTTGTAAATCATCATAATATTTTGTTACAGTTTCACTACCTTGTTTTAAGTGTTGCAACTTCTTAATCATGTCACGAGTATAATAAGCAGGGACGAAAGTATGTCGCATGGCAAGTTTCAAATCATCCCAAGTAGTAGGTATATAATCAGGGTGTAACCGACAATATTCACTCCACCAAACCAAAGCATAACCAGTGAAAGAACCAACCGCAACCTTAACCTTTTTATGTTCATCGAAATTATGGGAAGCAAATATATTTTTTATGTCGAACTCCCATTCAATATATAAAGCAGGTTTAAAACGGCCATTAAATGGTGGTATAGATACATTAACCTGATCATGTGCATTTGGATGTTTGTGCACCTCTCGTGATGGTTGTGGTATTTGCAAAGGTGGTGATCCAGAAGCGGTCTTGGTCTGGTCGTTGGACACAAACGAAGCACACGAAGTTGCAATGGCTAACTTTTAACTAAACAAATCCCAAGGAAAAGCTACTAGATGGATCTACTTATATAGGAGCAAGGGGTGGCGGCCAAGGAGGTGGGAGGACGTCCCAAGGCAGCCTAAAACTAAATCTAGGTCGTACAAGGCCAATGGGCCCAAGTGGAGGTGATGTAACACCTTTGGACTTGTAGTTTGACTCGGATTCTGCTGCAGCATCAGATTGTTTCGTCCACAACTCAACGCTCCGGACGAATTTGAAGGTGCTTCCAATTGGGTTGGAAAGTGCACGAAATCTAGTTTCCAACAAAAAAAGAATCACCCAATTCGGAGTCCGTATGAAAAACTTGTGTGCGTTTTGAGTCAGGTATGTCTGTGCAGTCCGAATCTGAATCCAGAACGTGAGAGACTTGGACTCTATCTTCTCTTGGGCCAAAAGTGACGTGAGAGAACTTTTTGGACAGCAAATAAACATCTCTTTCTTCCTTATCTTCATATGTGGATTGTACAAATGTCCCATACACCTGCAATTAGACAAAACACAAAAGTGTGTGAAGTATTTTTGTTCTGGATAACATAAATAGATTATTGAATAGTTTGCACTAGAAATCACCTGACAAATATGCATATATGCAATATTTTTGGTCATATCCAAGGTAGTCATGTCCTTATCATCCTCCCCTTCTTGAAAATAAAGCCGTCCTCGGCGTTGCTTAATCTGAAATGTGGCTAACAAAAGAGACAAGGTGTACATGTTGTATATGTATATGTCATCCATTTTTACTTCCCTTGATTTTTGCATATATGACACATGAATAGATGAGTAACTTGCATAGTTCATAAAATCTAAAGCCAAAAAATTAGCACACGAAGTAGAAGGCATGAAAATATTGCAACTCAGTTTGCACATATAAGTGAAGCTCTTATTCATTTCAAAAGATTGACAATGTTCATCATTAAACCATCCCAACATTGGTGAATAAACCTTACTTGCATCAAATTTACATGCTACAACATGCTTAAATAAGCAAACATGCAATAAGTCATTCAACACAGAATCATCACCAAGATTAGAGGTCATATCAAAATGATTAAACATTTGTTCTTTTGCATCAATAGTTAATTCAATGGGTGCACTCAAAATTGTTGGTATTTCAGTTGTTTGATCACATGGCAAAGTCAAATTATCAACGTGGTCCTCTAAAATAGGTGGTGTGATCAAAGTAGTGGGTAGCTCATCAGATGGTGCATTCAAAATTGACAAGGCATTCATCATTCTCATGTAGAGATGGAAGATCAGTACCTTTGTCATTACCTCTTATGATCAACTCAGATGATGTAGCCACTCTCGGGGGCGATGTGTCACATGGTGGAGGTGATGTAGTCCTGACAACAACGGATGTGGTTGTCATAGTATGCCTAGTAGTTGAAGGAACAATCATATCAACTCTTGGAATGTGCACTGTGCGCTTGTTCTCCTCGTGGCCAACACGTCGTTTTATTTCCTGTTCAACTTTGCAAGCAAGATGAAACAAATGGTCCATAGGATAACACTCTTCATGAATTAGTATCTCTTGAATATCACGGTTTAATCCTCCCCAAAATCTATCCATAAAATCATCTTCACTTTCTTCTAAAGAGGAATGCAACAAGGTAGTTTGTAAATCATCATAATATTTTGTTACAGTTTCACTACCTTGTTTTAAGTGTTGCAACTTCTTAATCATGTCACGAGTATAATAAGCAGGGACGAAAGTTTGTCGCATGGTAAGTTTCTAATCATCCCAAGTAGTAGGTATATAATCAGGGTGTAACCGACAATATTCACTCCACCAAACCAAAGCATAACCAGTGAAAGAACCAACCGCAACCTTAACCTTTTTATGTTCATCAAAATTATGGGAAGCAAATATATTTTTTATGTCGAACTCCCATTCAATATATAAAGCAGGTTTAAAACGGCCATTAAATGGTGGTATAGATACATTAACCTGATCATGTGCATTTGGATGTTTGTGCACCTCTCGTGACGGTTGTGGTATTTGCAAAGGTGGTGGCACGTCTCCCGCGATCGACAAAGCCCATGAATTGACTCTGGATCCTGTCATGATTAGTAGAACAAGAAACAAAACCCAAAAATAATGTTCCTATAACTACTAGGATGTGGTGGTAAAACGCTCACAGTAAAGCAAATATCAATGTCTTACAAGTTCTTACCATGCAGCAGGCGGTGATCGGCAACCAGCGGTGTCAAGTAACTCCGAATATTGAGTAAAGCGATTGCCAGGGGAGCGTACGTATACACGGTGTAGAAATATGTGGAGCTGGGTTGGCTATATATGGTAGCAAAAGATTAGCAATAATCAATTCAAAGATGCAATGTTGAATAAACGCTCAACGACGGTACTGTGCCGGTCCTAGGCTAGACCGGACTAGAGACGCGAGCCTAGAACACTAATGAGGTCACGACGTAGCACAACTAGCATCAATGAAGGATACTAAGTAGCTCTTGACAGCAAGATATAAGTGAAGATCACAATGTCAGTGAAGATAATGATGAAAAACAACTGCCAAGCAGGATATACAACAACTCTCTCTCCAACTTTCCTCTTGAAAAGTTTGAGACAATTTTCTGATAAATTCTTTCAAAGAATGCTATTAACTCAAGCTTTCCAATGCAAAAAGAATCACTCAATTCCGAGTTGATATGAGGAGTCAAAGAAATTCTAAAACTGGCCTGAAAAATTGGAACAAGTTGTGTTCACGAACTTCGAAGGGCAAAAAGACCTATTTAGAAGCCGATTTTGAGGTGTCAAATATTGAACAAACTTCTGCAACTATTTAGATGCGGCTCGTCGCTATCTTCAATTTGAGTACTCACGGAGCCAAAACCGACTTCGTATGAGGAAGATACACCTATTTTACTGAACAGTGCGCAAAACAGATTCCAATCCGAATTCAGGTACGAGATTGATTCTAGATAGATCCAATTTTTTTTCTCTTCTCTTTTTTTTCTCACACTTTTTTTTCTTTTCCTTTGTTTTTTTTTCTCTGACTTTTTTTTACTTTTTCTCTAACTTTTTTTTCTCTGACTTTTTTCTCTCTCTTTTTTTTCTCCCTCTTTCCAAGACAAACTAGATAAGATGCAGATTGGATCAGGCGAAGATGTGAATGACCTCAACTATGATTATGACAATGAACAGTGCGTAGCACGTGGTGGAAATTAATAGATGGGATGGTGGACGGCGAAAGGGATAATGATGCAGCGGCGGCGTGACTAATGTGAACAGAACTCGAAACTCTAAAGGAACTAGACACTAAGACCAGCAACTCGACACGGCGATGCAACCGATAATTCAACAATGCAAACAATGAAAAGAAAATTGCAAAGGCTCAGTCTGGCTAGGACAAAGGATGAATAGATCTAACTTTTGTTTTGTGGCTTTTTCTTGGACAATAGGTAAGAAAATAAATCTAATCTAGGAAAAACTGGAAATTCTCACCGAGCAACCTGAAAACTGATACCACTTGATAGAGGCGAGGGTCCCGATCTTTCGATGAGATGATAACTATCGATTTGGTGGAGACGACTTTGACGATCCGACTACAAACGTGCACGACGTTGCGCCTTAGCAATCGCTAAACCAATCTCATGAGGTTACTGACGATGCTAGAAGCACGGTCAGCCTGACCACGAAGGTCTATTCCTGCAAGCAATCGAAGAACAAGCAAGAATATGATAAAGCAATCTGAATATTGCAAATATATATGAAGTATTGATAATGGTGGGGATCCGGAAGCGGTCTTGGTCTGGTCGTTGGACACAAACGAAGTACACGAAGTTGCAATGGCTAACTTTTAACTAAACAAATCCCAAGGAAAAGCTACTAGATGGATCTACTTATATAGGAGCAAGGGGTGGCGGCCAAGGAGGTGGGAGGACGTCCCAAGGCAGCCTAAAACTAAATCTAGGTCGTACAAGGCCAATGGGCCCAAGTGGAGGTGATGTAACACCTTTGGACTTGTAGTTTGACTCGGATTCTGCTGCAGCATCAGATTGTTTCGTCCACAACTCAACGCTCCAGACGAATTTGAAGGTGATTCCAATTGGGTTGGAAAGTGCACGAAATCTAGTTTCCAACAAAAAAAGAATCACCCAATTCGGAGTCCGTATGAAAAACTTGTATGCGTTTTCAGTCAGGTGTGTCTGTGCAGTCCGAATCTGAATCCAGAACGTGAGAGACTTGGACTCTATCTTCTCTTGGGCCAAAAGTGACGTGAGAGAACTTTTTGGACAGCAAATAAACATCCCTTTCTTCCTTATCTTCATATGTGGATTGTACAAATGTCCCATACACCTGCAATTAGACAAAACACAAAAGTGTGTGAAGTATTTTTGTTCTGGATAACATAAATAGATTATTGAATAGTTTTTACTAGAAATCACCTGACAAATATGCATATATACAATATTTTTGGTCATATCCAAGGTAGTCATGTCCTCATCACTAAGGCACAACGTCGTTGCACGTTTGTGGTCAGATCGTCAAAGTCGTCTCCACCAAATCGATAGTTATCATCTCATCGAAAGATCGGGACACCCCGCCTCTATCACTATATAGTGGACTAGTTTTCTTTTATCTAAGGGAGCCGGCTTGACCTCATCAATGACAGTCGAGAGTTCTTCATGCATGTGCCCCGGAGGTGTAGTTGTCTGCATTTTGATCTGAAGCACTGGATTAACATATAACACGAAAAATGCCACATGACAAGAAACCATAACCTCACTGCCCCAAGGAGACAACATGAATCCCGACGGACAAACTAGACGAGGATCAAAGCTCAAATTAGAGATAAACTCGTAGAAACGGGATCCATCGATAAATGTCCTAATTAACATAGCCGGCTTGACCTAGATGGCAGCCAAGTAGTCTTCGTGCATGTGCCACCAATGACCAGCGCCTTGGAGCTACTCGGTTGTCGCTGTTTAACCCTCGCAGTGATCTGACGCACATGACACCTAATATTGCGAGATGACAAGAAACCTTTTTTTTCAATTTCTCATTAGAACTACAGCCCTGGACAACACAGCTTGCACAATATGTAGACGATAGCCAATCCAGCCATCTGCTAGAGTCTGGTCTGCATGGACGAACTGATCTTCCGTGTCATGCAGGGATCGTCCAGGCACCGATGTTTGTACAACACTGCTCCAGTACTATCGCTCGTCTCTCTCTTCTATTAACTCAGCTGACTTGGGGGCTGGGGAGTGAGCCTATAGTCAGTTCTCAATTGCGGTCCCACATGTGTGTGCAAATGCAATATGACCCGCGTTCCATTCAGAGAGCGGCGTGCCAGACCGACCGACCATCTGGGGTGTGACGGGAACGCGACGGACGTGTTGTATACATGTGTACTGCCGTTTTCTTGAGGCTTTGCTCCATGGCACAATCCATGGATACAAAATTATGATGAGGACATCAATATAATTGTTACACCCACAGCCCCTGCTGCTATACATACTGGACCAATTACTAGAGCTCGTGCACGCCAACTAAATTACCAGGTACTTTCGTTTCTTGGTAATGATTCTAATGTTCATGAGAATATGATGCTGCCTAAATTGGATACATTTGTTTTGCTTACAAATGAAGGGCCTAGCTTGGAGAAGGATGAACATTGGAGCAAGAACAAGCATGGAGATGATGGCATGCGCAAGGGGAACAAGAACGGAGTTACAAGTGATGATTTCAGGACTTTGAAGCCACCATAATGGGTGCATGAAGCCTTGGACGAAATATACAAGATTCCACTTCATAAATTTCGTCCCGAGGCTATTTTAGGTGCTGCGTCACCTTATTATTGGGCCAGGCCCATGTAATTTCGAAATACATAAGTATAGGCTATTTTTAGAGTCCGTATGTGTGGGGAAACAAGAGATAGGGTTGATTTCGGACCCCTCCACCAAGGGCCACGAAATTCCCCCCCTCTTCCTCCATATATACAGCCCTTAGGGCATCGTTTAGACTTTGGGTTTTGTTTAGATTAAAAGTTCGCCATAGCTGCAACTTCGCGTACTTCGTTTGTGTTCAACGACCAGACAAAGGCGTCACAGAACCCCACCTTGATTAATAAAGCTTTCATCTTATATTCGCAATATCCAGATTGCAATCTCAGTTTCTTGCTTGTTCTTCGTTTGCTCGCAGGAAACAGACCCTCGTGGTCAGGTTGATCGTGCTCCGGCGTGGTCAATAACCTCTCGGAGTTGGTTTAGCGATTGCTAAGGCGCGACGTCCTCGCACGTTCGTAGTCGGATCGTCAAAGTCGACTGCCACCAAAGCGATATCCATCATCTCATCGAAAGACGGGACACCTTTGCCTCTATCAAGTGGTATCAGATTTCCAGGTTGCTCGGTGAGATTTTACAGTTTTTCGTAGTTTAGATCGAGTCTGTTCTTCATACCTACAGTCCACGAAAAAGCCACAAAAAAATTTAGGGTTAGTTCATCATATCCGAACCAATCTGAGCCTTTGCATAATCTTTTTAGGGTTTTGCTTTGTTGAATTTGCGGTTGCATCGTCGGTCTAGTTGCTGGTCTTAGAGTCTAGTCTTTTAGAGTTTCGAGTTCTGGTCATAAGTTGTCACGCCGCCGCCGCACCATCATCATCGCCCCTGCCATCTACCACCACCGCTCCGAATCCGTATCCATATACCACCACCAATCCGTGTCCATATACCACCACCGATCCATATCCATATACTACCACCGCTACCACCACCGCTGCCATATACCACCACCATATATCCACCACCAATCTGAGTTCCTTGCTTATTAGGTTTGTTTTCGAGATCTATCTAGTTTCCGATTCGTGTTTCCTTGCCGGAGTAGGTTTCGGAAAAAAAAAGAGTCGGGAAACCACGCTCCGTTTAGGCCCAAAATTTTTCGAAAACGCATTTTTCGAAAAAATTTCTGGCTATCCTATTTTTAGGTGTTTCTGAGTGTTTTGAGACAGGTGCCATTATAGGAAGTTTTTTTGACCCGTTTCCAGTTTTTGGGTCCGGGCAGTCAAAAAAAAAAATTGGTCAAAAAAAAAATTTCGTGCCCATCCTGTCAGTTTGACCTAGGAAGAGTTTTGTGACACTCGCCATTATAGTGATTTTTCGCAAAAAAAAGCAGCGCAAAAAAAAAGAGCGCAAAAAAAAGGAGCGCAAAAAAAAATTCAGAGTGTGCTTTTCCCTTGTTTACGTGCCGCGCCGTGATTTTGTTGGTGTTCTAGGCTCGCGTCTCTAGCACAGTCTAGCCTAGGACCAGCACAGTACCGTCGTTGAGCGTTTATTCAACTTTGCATCTCTGAATTGATTATTGCTGACCCTTTTTGCTACCATACTATAAGCCTTCCCAGCTCCACATACATCTACGTCGTGTGTTTGACTCTCCCTGGTAATCGCTCTATCCAAGCTTTGAGAGTTTTTGACTACAACGGTTGCCGATCACCGCCTGCTGCTGGGTAAGAACTGGTAAGAATTTGAGATTTGCTTGACGGATTTGTGATACACCACCACCACTTCTTAGTAGTCTGTAGGATCATATTCTTGTGTGTTTCTATTGCTGCTAACCATGCCAGGATCACAAGCCGACGAGATTGACTGGGAGAACATATCGAACAAGGAGCTTCATGATAAGTTACAGCAAATGATGACTGAACAGGTGCAAGATGTGCTGAACAATTTTGAAGAGGCTATGGAGAAGATTACTGGCCTTGAGAAGACGTTCGAAACAAAGCTCGATAACAGATTTAATGAACTACTTGCGCGTCTTCCACCACCGGCTGCACCTGTCACACCTCTGCAACAACAACAACTACGCCCCCTTCCGAATCAGTATGGACGAGCACAGCGTGTTCCTATTGAGCCAGGACAAAATTCTGGTGCCGCTGCTACTGCTGTTGGTGCTTCTTTGGCTCCTGCTACTGCTGCTGCTGGTACCCAGGAGGATGATGAGTATGCGGGCGATTATGAGGATGAGGTTGATCAAAATCAGATCTACGAGCAGCCACCAGCACAACCACCAGCAGGTCAACCTCAGGTATATATTCGTAATGGTAGGCCTGCACCACCACCTCAGGTACGAGATGATGTCCATATTCCTAAACTGAAATTGAATATTCCACCATTTGAGGGTAGATATGTTCCTGATATATATCTTACTTGGGAGTTAGAAACTGAACAACGATTTACATGTTTACAATATCCTGAGGAGAGACGAGTTGCTGCTGCTGTTTGTGCTTTCACTAGTTTTGCATGTGTATGGTGGTCTGAACATTGTAGATTATATCCTATTCCTACAACTTGGGCTGCTTTGAAAACTGCTATGCGTACGCGTTGGGTTCCACCATATTATCAACGTGAATTGCTTCAAAAATTGCAGCGTTTAAGACAAGGAAACAATTCTGTAGAAGAATATTATCAGGAATTACAAACTGGCATGATTCGATGTGGTATTGTTGAGGAGAATGAAGCTATGCTTGCACATTTTCTGGGTGGATTAAATAGAGAGATTCAGACCATTCTAGACTATAAGGAGTATACTAATATCACTCGTTTATTCCATCTTGCTTGTAAAGCTGAACGTGAAGTGCAGGATCGACAAGCATTAGCGCGAACTAACTTTTCTGCGGGCCGACCTTCCTCATGGACGCCGCGTGCATCTTCTACTTCAACTGCACCAGCACCTCAATCAGGTGCCTCCTACAGCCGTGATACAAGAAAATAGGAACAACCACCATTATCTGCCAAGAGCGCACCTGCCGGGCCTGCACAGAGTTCTTCTTCTTCCAGGGCATCAACAGGGCACACAAGTGATATTATTTGTCGTCGTTGTAAGGGAGGAGGTCATTATGCGAGAGAATGCAAATCTCCGCGTGTGATGATTGCTACCGCGGATGGTGGATATGAGTCCGCTAGTGACTATGATGAGGAGACATTGGCTCTTATTACACGTGAAGAACATGGTGGAGATGATTCTGATCATGAGACGCAATACATGGCTCCTGAAGACGCTGACAGGTATGAATGTTTAGTTGCTCAACGTGTTTTGAGTGTGCAGGTCACACAAGCTGAGAAAAATCAGAGGCACAGTTTGTTCCATACCAAGGGAGTTGTGAAGGAATGTTCTGTGCGCGTCATAATAGACGGAGGGAGCTTTAACAACTTGGCTAGCATGGAGATGGTGGAGAAGCTTTCTCTCACCACAAGACCACATCCACATCCTTACTACATCCAATGGTTCAACAACAGCGGCAAGGTTAAGGTAACACGTACTGTTCATGTGCATTTTAGTATCTCTACATATGCTGATTATGTTGATTGTGATGTGGTACCTATGCAAGCATGTTCCTTATTACTTGGTAGACCATGGCAATTTGATAAAAATTCTGTACACCATGGTAGAAACAATCACTATACTCTTGTTCATAAGGATAAAAATATTACTTTGCTTCCTATGACTCCTGATTCCATTTTGAAAGATGATATTAATAGAGCTAATAAAGCACACCAGGAGAAGAATAAGAGTGAAAATCAGATTGTGGCAAAAGAATTTGAGCAACAAATGAAGCCTAATAATAAACCATCTAGTGTTGCTTCTGAAATTAAATTGAAAAGTGCATGTTTATTTGCCACCAAATCTGATATTGATGAGCTAGATTTCAACAAATCTGTTTGCTATGCTTTTGTGTGCAAAGAGGCATTATTTTCATTCGAGGACGTGCCTTCCTCTTTGCCTCCTGCTGTCACTAACATTTTGCAGGAGTTCGCTGACGTTTTTCCACAAGACGTGCCACCGGGATTACCGCCTATTCGAGGGATTGAGCATCAGATTGACTTAATTCCCGGTGCTTCACTGCCAAACCGTGCACCATACAGTACCAATCCAGAGGAGACGAAGGAGATTATGCGTCAAGTACAAGAGCTTCTCGACAAAGGTTATATACGCGAATCCCTTAGTCCTTGTGTTGTTCCTATTATTCTAGTGCCGAAAAAGGATGGTACATCACGTATGTGTGTTGATTGTAGAGGCATTAATAATATTACTATTCGTTATCGTCATCCTATTCCTAGGCTAGATGATATGCTTGATGAATTGAGTGGCTCTACAATATTCTCCAAAGTTGATTTGCGTAGTGGCTACCATCAAATTCGTATGAAATTGGGAGATGAATGGAAAACAGCATTTAAAACTAAGTTTGGATTATATGAGTGGTTAGTCATGCCTTTTGGGTTAACTAATGCACCTAGTACTTTCATGAGATTAATGAACGAAGTTTTACGTGCTTTCATTGGACGATTTGTGGTAGTTTACTTTGATGACATATTGATTTATAGCAGATCTTTGGAAGAACATTTGGAACATTTACGTGTTGTTTTTATTGCTCTACGTGATGCACGTTTGTTTGGTAACCTTGGGAAGTGCACCTTTTGCACCGACCGCGTATCTTTTCTTGGCTATGTTGTTACTCCACTGGGAATTGAAGTTGATAAAGCCAAGATTGAAGCTATTGAGAGTTGGCCGCAGCCCAAAACGGTCACACAAGTGAGGAGTTTTCTTGGCCTCGCTGGATTCTATAGGCGTTTTGTGAGAGATTTCAGCACCATTGCTGCACCTCTCAATGAGCTTACAAAGAAAGATGTGCCTTTTCTTTGGGGTACCGCACAGGAAGAAGCCTTCACGGTATTGAAAGATAAGTTGACACATGCTCCTTTACTCCAACTTCCTGATTTTAATAAGACTTTTGAGCTTGAATGTGATGCTAGTGGAATTGGATTAGGAGGTGTGTTATTACAAGATGGCAAACCTGTTGCATACTTTTCTGAAAAATTGAGTGGGCCTAGTCTGAATTATTCTACTTATGATAAAGAATTATATGCTCTTGTTCGGACTTTAGAAACATGGCAATATTATTTATGGCCCAAAGAATTTGTTATACATTCTGATCATGAATCTTTGAAACATATTAAAAGTCAAGCTAAACTGAATCGTAGACATGCTAAATGGGTTGAATTCATTGAGACTTTCCCTTATGTCATTAAACACAAGAAGGGAAAAGAAAATGTTATTGCTGATGCATTGTCTCGTCGCTATACTATGCTTTCACAACTTGACTTCAAAATATTTGGTTTGGAGACCATCAAAGATCAATATGTGCATGATGCTGATTTTAAAGATGTAATGCAGAATTGTAAAGAAGGAAGAATGTGGAACAAGTTTGTTGTTAACGATGGATTTGTGTTTCGTGCTAACAAGCTATGCATTCCAGCTAGCTCCGTTCGTCTTTTGTTGTTGCAGGAGGCGCATGGAGGAGGATTAATGGGACACTTTGGCGTGAAGAAGACGGAGGACGTACTTGCTACACATTTCTTTTGGCCCAAGATGAGACGGGATGTTGAGCGTTTTATTGCTCGCTGCACTACATGTCAAAAAGCTAAGTCACGACTCAATCCTCATGGTTTATATATGCCTTTGCCTGTACCTAGTGTTCCTTGGGAGGATATATCTATGGACTTTGTTTTAGGTTTACCTCGAGCAAAGAAGGGGAGGGATAGCATATTTGTTGTCGTGGATAGATTCTCGAAAATGGCACACTTTATACCATGTCATAAAAGCGATGATGCTGTTAATGTTGCTGATTTGTTCTTTCGTGAAATTATTCGCTTGCATGGTGTGCCAAATACTATTGTTTCAGATCGTGATACTAAATTTCTTAGCCACTTTTGGAGATGTTTATGGGCTAAGTTGGGGACTAAACTGCTTTTTAGTACTACTTGTCACCCCCAAACTGATGGACAAACTGAAGTAGTCAATAGAACGTTGTCTACTATGCTTAGGGTTGTTTTGAAGAATAATAAGAAAATGTGGGAGGAATGCTTGCCTCATATTGAATTTGCTTATAATCGTTCATTGCATTCTACTACTAAGATGTGCCCTTTTGAAGTTGTGTATGATTTCCTACCTCGTGCACCTATTGATTTGTTGCCTCTTCCATCTTCGGAGAAGGTTAATTTTGATGCTAAACAACGTGCTGAATTGATTTTAAAAATGCATGAGTTAACTAAGGAAAACATTGAGCGCATGAATGCTAAATATAAACTTGCTGGAGATAAGGGTAGAAAACATGTTGTGTTTGCACCTGGAGATCTTGTTTGGTTACATTTGCGTAAGGATAGATTTCCTGATTTGCGCAAATCAAAGTTAATGCCACGTGCTGATGGTCCCTTTAAGGTGTTAGAGAAAATAAATGATAATGCATATAAACTTGAGCTGCCTGCAGATTTTGGGGTTAGTCCCACTTTTAACATTGCAGATTTGAAGCCTTATTTGGGTGAGGAAGATGACCTTCCGTCGAGGACGACTTCATTTCAAGAAGGGGAGGATGATGAGGACATCAATACAATTGTTACACCCACAGCCCCTGCTGCTATACATACTGGACCAATTACTAGAGCTCGTGCACGCCAACTAAATTACCAGGTACTTTCGTTTCTTGGTAATGATTCTAATGTTCATGAGAATATGATGCTGCCTAAATTGGATACATTTGTTTTGCTTACAAATGAAAGGCCTAGCTTCGAGAAGGATGAACATTGGAGCAAGAACAAGCATGGAGATGATGGCATGCGCAAGGGGAACAAGAACAGAGTTACAAGTGATGATTTCAGGACTTTGAAGCCACCATAATGGGTGCATGAAGCCTTGGACGAAATATACAAGATGCCACTTCATAAATTTCGTCACGAGGCTATTTTAGGTGCTGCGTCACCTTATTATTGGGCCAGGCCCATGTAATTTCGAAATACATAAGTATAGGCTATTTTTAGAGTCCGTATGTGTGGGGAAACAAGAGATAGGGTTGATTTCGGACCCCTCCACCAAGGGCCACGAAATTCCCCCCTCTTCCTCCATATATACAGCCCTTAGGGCATCGTTTAGACTTTGGGTTTTGTTTAGATTAAAAGTTCGCCATAGCTGCAACTTCGCGTACTTCGTTTGTGTTCAACGACCAGACAAAGGCGTCACAGAACCCCACCTTGATCAATAAAGCTTTCATCTTATATTCGCAATATCCAGATTGCAATCTTAGTTTCTTGCTTGTTCTTTGTTTGCTCGCAGGAAACAGACCCTCGTGGTCAGGTTGATCGTGCTCCGGCGTGGTCAATAACCTCTCGGAGTTGGTTTAGCGATTGCTAAGGCGCGACGTCGTCGCACGTTCGTAGTCGGATCGTCAAAGTCGACTTCCACCAAAGCGATATCCATCATCTCATCGAAAGACGGGACACCTTTGCCTCTATCATGAAGGAACGTTCTGTGCGCGTCATCATAGACGGAGGTAGTTGCAACAACTTGGCTAGCATGGAGATGGTGGAGAAGCTTTCTCTCACCACAAGACCACATCCACATCCTTACTACATCCAATGGTTCAACAACAGCGGCAAGGTTAAGGTAACACGTACTGTTCGTGTGCATTTTAGTATCTCTACATATGCTGATTATGTTGATTGTGATGTGGTACCTATGCAAGCATGTTCCTTATTACTTGGTAGACCATGGCAATTTGATAAAAATTCTGTACACCATGGTAGAAACAATCACTATACTCTTGTTCATAAGGATAAAAATATTACTTTGCTTCCTATGACTCCTGATTCCATTTTGAAAGATGATATTAATAGAGCTAATAAAGCACAACAGGAGAAGAATAAGAGTGAAAATCAGATTGTGGCAAAAGAATTTGAGCAACAAATGAAGCCTAATAATAAACCATCTAGTGTTGTTTCTGAAATTAAATTGAAAATTACATGTTTATTTGCCACCAAATCTGATATTGATGAGCTAGATTTCAGCAAATCTGTTTGCTATGCTTTTGTGTGCAAAGAGGCATTATTTTCATTCGAGGACGTGCCTTCCTCTTTGCCTCCTGCTGTCACTAACATTTTGCAGGAGTTCGCTGACGTTTTTCCACAAGACGTGCCACCGGGATTACCGCCTATTCGAGGGATTGAGCATCAGATTGACTTAATTCCCGGTGCTTCACTGCCAAACCGTGCACCATACCGTACCAATCCAGAGGAGACGAAGGAGATTATGCGTCAAGTACAAGAGCTTCTCGACAAAGGTTATATACGCGAATCCCTTAGTCCTTGTGCTGTTCCTATTATTCTAGTGCCGAAAAAGGATGGTACATCACGTATGTGTGTTGATTGTAGAGGCATTAATAATATTACTATTCGTTATCGTCATCCTATTCCTAGGCTAGATGATATGCTTGATGAATTGAGCGGCTCTACAATATTCTCCAAAGTTGATTTGCGTAGTGGCTACCATCAAATTCGTATGAAATTGGGAGATGAATGGAAAACAGCATTTAAAACTAAGTTTGGATTATATGAGTGGTTAGTCATGCCTTTTGGGTTAACTAATGCGCCTAGTACTTTCATGAGACTAATGAACGAAGTTTTACGTGCTTTCATTGGACGATTTGTGGTAGTCTATTTTGATGATATACTGATTTATAGCAGATCTTTGGAAGAACATTTGGAACATTTACGTGCTGTTTTTATTGCTCTACGTGATGCACGTTTGTTTGGTAACCTTGGGAAGTGCACCTTTTGCACCGACCGAGTATCTTTTCTTGGCTATGTTGTTACTCCACAGGGAATTGAAGTTGACAAAGCCAAGATTGAAGCTATTGAGAGTTGGCCGCAGCCCAAAACGGTCACACAAGTGAGGAGTTTTCTTGGCCTCGCTGCATTCTATAGGCGTTTTGTGAGAGATTTCAGCACCATTGCTGCACCTCTCAACGAGCTTACAAAGAAGGATGTGCCTTTTGTTTGGGGTACCGCACAGGAAGAAGCCTTCACGGTATTGAAAGATAAGTTGACACATGCTCCTTTACTCCAACTTCCTGATTTTAATAAGACTTTTGAGCTTGAATGTGATGCTAGTGGAATTGGATTAGGAGGTGTGTTATTACAAGATGGCAAACCTGTTGCATACTTTTCTGAAAAGTTGAGTGGGCCTAGTCTGAATTACTCTACTTATGATAAAGAATTATATGCTCTTGTTCGGACTTTAGAAACATGGCAACATTATTTATGGCCCAAAGAATTTGTTATACATTCTGATCATGAATCTTTGAAACATATTAAAAGTCAAGCTAAACTGAATCGTAGACATGCTAAATGGGTTGAATTCATTGAGACTTTTCCTTATGTCATTAAACACAAGAAGGGAAAAGAAAATGTTATTGCTGATGCATTGTCTCGCCGCTATACTATGCTTTCACAACTTGACTTCAAAATATTTGGTTTGGAGACCATCAAAGATCAATATGTGCATGATGCTGATTTTAAAGATGTAATGCAGAATTGTAAAGAAGGAAGAATGTGGAACAAGTTCGTCGTTAACGATGGATTTGTGTTTCGTGCTAACAAGCTATGCATTGCAGCTAGCTCCGTTCGTCTTTTGTTGTTGCAGGAGGCGCATGGAGGAGGATTAATGGGACACTTTGACGTGAAGAAGACGGAGGACGTACTTGCTACACATTTCTTTTGGCCAAAGATGAGACGGGATGTTGAGCGTTTTATTGCTCGATGCACTACATGTCAAAAAGCTAAGTCACGACTCAATCCTCATGGTTTATATATGCCTTTGCCTGTACCTAGTGTTCCTTGGGAGGATATATCGATGGACTTTGTTTTAGGTTTACCTCAAACAAAGAAGGGGAGGGATAGCATATTTGTTGTCGTGGATAGATTCTCGAAAATGGCACACTTTATACCATGTCATAAAAGCGATGATGCTGTTAATGTTGCTGATTTGTTCTTTCGTGAAATTATTCGCTTGCATGGTGTGCCAAATACTATTGTTTCAGATCGTGATACTAAATTTCTTAGCCACTTTTGGAGATGTTTATGGGCTAAGTTGGGGACTAAACTGCTTTTTAGTACTACTTGTCACCCCCAAACTGATGGACAAACTGAAGTAGTCAATAGAACGTTGTCTACTATGCTTAGGGCTGTTTTGAAGAATAATAAGAAAATGTGGGAGGAATGCTTGCCTCATATTGAATTTGCTTATAATCGTTCATTGCATTCTACTACTAAGATGTGCCCTTTTGAAGTTGTGTATGGTTTCCTACCTCATGCACCTATTGATTTGTTGCCTCTTCCATCTTCGTAGAAGGCTAATTTTGATGCTAAACAACGTGCTGAATTGATTTTAAAAATGCATGAGTTAACTAAGGAAAACATTGAGCGTATGAATGCTAAATATAAACTTGCTGGAGATAAGGGTAGAAAACATGTTGTGTTTGCACCTGGAGATCTTGTTTGGTTACATTTGTGTAAGGATAGATTTCCTGATTTGCGCAAATCAAAGTTAATGCCATGTGCTGATGGTCCCTTTAAGGTGTTAGAGAAAATAAATGATAATGCATATAAACTTGAGCTGCCTGCAGATTTTGGGGTTAGTCCCACTTTTAACATTGCAGATTTGAAGCCTTATTTGGGTGAGGAAGATGAACTTCCGTCGAGGACGACTTCATTTCAAGAAGGGGAGGATGATGAGGACATCAATACAATTGTTACACCCACAGCCCCTGCTGCTATACATACTGGACCAATTACTAGAGCTCGTGCACGCCAACTAAATTACCAGGTACTTTCTTTTCTTGGTAATGATTCTAATGTTCGTGAGAATATGATGCTGCCTAAATTGGATACATTTGTTTTGCTTACAAATGAAGGACCTAGCTTGGAGAAGGATGAACATTGGAGCAAGAACAAGCATGGAGATGATGGCATGCGCAAGGGGAACAAGAACGGAGTTACAAGTGATGATTTCAGGACTTTGAAGCCACCATAATGGGTGCATGAAGCCTTGGACGAAATATACAAGATTCCACTTCATAAATTTCGTCCCGAGGCTATTTTAGGTGCTGCGTCACCTTATTATTGGGCCAGGCCCATGTAATTTCGAAATATATAAGTATAGGCTATTTTTAGAGTCCGTATGTGTGGGGAAACAAGAGATAGGGTTGATTTCGGACCCCTCCACCAAGGGCCACGAAATTCCCCCCTCTTCCTCCATATATACAGCCCTTAGGGCATCGTTTAGACTTTGGGTTTTGTTTAGATTAAAAGTTCGCCATAGCTGCAACTTCGCGTACTTCGTTTGTGTTCAACGACCACAAAGGCGTCATAGAACCCCAACTTGATCAATAAAGCTTTCATCTTATATTCGCAATATCCAGATTGCAATCTCAGTTTCTTGCTTGTTCTTCGTTTGCTCGCAGGAAACAGACCCTCGTGGTCTGGTTGATCGTGCTCCGGCGTGGTCAATAACCTCTCGGAGTTGGTTTAGCGATTGCTAAGGCGCGACGTCCTCGCACGTTCGTAGTCGGATCGTCAAAGTCGACTGCCACCAAAGCGATATCCATCATCTCATCGAAAGACGGGACACCTTTGCCTCTATCAAATTATATTTAAAAGTCGAGGGCGAGGCTTTTCCCACGTGGTAGGTGGGCAGTTCCGCCTAGTCGGTTCGACAGAGAGGCGAGAAGATGAGGGAGTAGGCTACTGCAAACGTAGGGCTATGTGATTTGATGGCGAGCTACTGCTGGACAGGTGGGGCCTGTGATTTGACTTGCCCTTATCATTTTAATTGCAGCGCTATGACCGGCGTGAGTCTCCTAATTCCTGACCACCTCCATGGTATACAGGTGCCAAGTACTGTACTCCTTACTCCTTTTGGCAAATGCAATAAGTACTACTCCCTCTCTGTCAGTTTACAAGGTGTGCGCGTACCCCTAGGTCATCAATTTGACCAACCTAATAGAAGACATATACAGTATTACAAGAAAATAGCGTTATAAACTTCAGATGTTCTATTTTCAAACGGTATAATTTTTGTGGTATATAGTTTACATTACGGTGATAAAATTGACAACCTAGGTATGCGCACAGGACTTGTAAACTGGAACGGAGGGAGTACGAAGAAAGAGATAGAGAGAAGTAAAAAAATACTCTTATAGGCAACCTTACAACTAACCTTGTTTTATGAGTGACTAAGTGATGACTATGTATGACATGCCAATATCAGATAGCGTAACGCACCTAGACGGAGGAAGTAGTTTCATGCATGCGAAGTAGGCACAAAATGCTCATTTATAGCCGTCTGAAATCTCCAATGGCGCGATCGCGCGAGCGAGGCGATGGTCATGGTAGGCGCGACCATGATACGGCTACTGACAGCACTTGGATTTGAGATCTAACGATCGCATGCTGAGTTGCTAAAAATTTGCAGAAAAACCCTCCAGGGTTGGATATTCACCAATAGGTCATGCCATTCAACCGTTCGATCTTAGATCCAAGGGCTCTCGGAAGCCCGTATCATGGGAGGATGGTAAGCCCCGCCGTTCGCATGCCCCACTCAACATTTTTACAATCAGAAAACCGCTAGCAGTTCGCTCCTACTCGTCCCCGACTATCCTTTAACATTATGGTAGTTCGCTCCTAGTCATCCCGTCCTTTCACATTACAACAGTTCCACTAATCCTAACCCTCCTCCCAAATCCATGGCGTCCCAAATCTCCATGATCAGCGGTGAGTACAAGGTTAGAACCATCACCGGCGATGAGCTCGATGTCATCTACACCCGTTCTTCCACAACGGTGAAAGGATGCCTTGCTTGCTTCAGACGCATGTTTGAATACTCAAAGGGTGATGAGTGGATCGTTGGGTTGGATGTTGAGTACACCACAGTCTTGGGAAAAGAGAAGAATATAAAGGAGGAAGAGAAGAAGAAGCCCGCCATGATCCATGTTTGCATGCATAACTTGTGCTTGGTCTACCACATATGCCATGCCGACATTGAGTGGGAGGATTTTAAGAACTTCCTCGGGGGCAACAAAGTCAAATTTGTTTTTGTAGACTTTAGGAACGACAAAGAAATCCTAGGTCGGATAGTCCTTGTTGTAGGCCAGCCCTTGGACCTCTAGAGGAATGTTCTCGTGTCCTCCCGTCAACCTTCAATCCCGACCCTAGCAGCAGCCATGGTTGATCCTTCGTACGGTAAACTGACGAAACCTCCGCCCAAGTTTCATCTTGCATGGCAATGGAATGTACTAGATAGAGACCATATCAATTACGTTGTAATGGATGCCTACCTTTGTTGCAATATCTATAAGGGTTGGATGAAGGGCGAGAGCCAAGTGTGCGGTTCAACCAAAGAAGTGTCGGCCAAGAGGAAGAGGGACAAGGACGAAGTCGAACATGTGGACGAGGAGTCCGAGTAAGCTGGCAGTGTTATTTCTCATGGTGGTTGTAATGCAGTGTCTACTGGATTAGTTGCTTAGTTTAATTTCAGGGTGCTTAGTTTTATTTGAGGGTTGTGTTGTGCTGAGCCCCCAGCAGAACTATGTTATGTTTCTTCTCGTTACTTTAACTCTCGTACATACTAGTATTTCTTATAGTTCATCTTGTAGTTGGTAGTACTACCATTCATTTCTTCACATTATATACGTACAATATATATGGCCAACATCATAGAGCTAGCAGTTTAGTTGTCAAAGAATTTTAGGGTGCTTAGTTTTATTTGAGGGGTGTGTTGTGCCGGACACCATTATTGTGACTCAAATATCTTTTACCATGTTATAATGACATAAATACCTATGGACCAACATGCCAGCTCTCCCTCTATCTTACTACAGTACAATAAACTGTGGGGCCTACTTGATCCCAATAGCGTTCTTATTTTCCTGTAAAATTAGTCGCTTGGTTACTCCTGACAAGCGGGGCCACACTTATCATTGTGAGATAGAGAGAATCGACATGTGGGTCAGGGCTTATTTTTGTGATATAACGTCGTCAACGGGTTTGACATGAAAATAACAATATGTCTAATGGCATTTTCGAGCAAACATCTAACGGAACGATGGCATATTTTAGATATCTAATTGCATTTTTGAGCAAGCATCTCACGGATCGATGACATTTTTGAGTAGTTGTAACTTCTAATGGCAAGACTGAGTTGTGAGATACAACTAGTGGCATAACTAATAAAAACCCAAGAATTAAATAGGTATGCTAATTTCTTTAATAGAATTTAGCACCCCATCTAAGCATGTACCAGCTTTTCTAATAGTACTATATGCATAATTTTGCGACGAGCGCTCTCTATATGTACCACCTTTTTCCTTTAATTCCATTTTGTTAGTTTTTCTCCATGGCGCAATCCATCGATACTACTATTCTACAAAAGTATGCATTTAAAAGGCTGGAGGGCGGGGCAGTCTCGCTTGGTCGGTTTCATGAGAGGCGAGGGCCTTTGTGATTTAATGGCTCATTACTGCTGGAAGGCGGGGCCTTGTGATTTGACAGCTCATATAAATGTTGTCGACGACCTGAGGAGGAGCAAAGAACCGTGCGGTGTACTCAAGTTTTCCACTGGAGTACTAGTACCATGGAGGAGCACGAAACACGGCAGCCCAGTGCGATACGGCGATAAAAATGATCGAATTTGCTAGTTATCGATCCCGCGGTGCCACTCATTGTTACCATTGTTCTATTCATGCCTCGCAGATTACACGTGCGGTGAAACACCCGAAGTAAAAGAAGAAACACAGGAGCAAAAGAAGAAGGAAGATTATCCCCCCAAGAAAAGAAGGAAGACGCGCACACCAAGTCTAGGGCGTTGCTCTCTACTACATGAAGGGTTGTTGGTCGCTGAGTCGTAACTGCTTCTTCATCGCCTCCACGACCTCCATCTGCTCGCACATCTCCTCCGCCATCTTCTTCATTATGTCCATGACGCGGGATTTCTCGACGCGAGCCTTCATCATGTCTTCCACGGCCGCATTACGTACCTCGACAGCAGCCGAGTGCTCGATGTGGAGCCTCGTCAACTCCTCCTTCTGTTCCATGATGAGGGCGTGCAGCATCTTCACCGAGGAACTACTCTTCTCATGTAGCTTCTTCCAGCCCGCGTTCTCCTCCTTCAGCAGGTCGAGCTCGTGACAGAGCTTCGCATTGTTCTCGTAAAGTTGCAGGATTTCACCTGTCGCCTTCTTATCCAATGCAATGCTCTTCTTTAGTAGCATCACCAAGCCGGCGGTCAATTCCCCTGCTCATTGAGCTTAGCGGGCATGTCATGGAGGCTCTCCTTCAGCAGCTCCACCAAGACGTCGATGAACTCCTTGTAACAATCCCAAAATTGGGTTATCAATTTTTGTGCTGTTATTCTTTCCTGGCAATCATTTTCAAAATCTTTCTCCTAAGTTTGCTTGATGACTCTGAGAATTCTTGTCATTTCCAACCATTCAAAACCTTGCCCATGTCTTTGTTAGTGGACAAGACCTCAGTTGCCTCATCCAAACCCATTCAAACCCTAATTCCAATTTTTTGGAATTTGAATATGCCCTTTGTGATTTCAATGGAGCCATCATTTTCCTTGATCTGTTGATCATCCCATCTGTTCCCCGAGACCCTCCTAGCTTTCTAAACCATGGATGTTTAAAAATATTGCTAAGTCTTATGCAATGTTTTTCAGTTGTGATTTATTCCTTTTCCTGTCTTTCTGAGGAACAATATCCAAGGGCATAGCTAGCCAACTCATAAATTCATGAAAATGGGTGGAGTTGATATTTATGCCTAATCCAAGCCCAGGAAAAAATATTGGCCATAATTAAATAAGGAAAATTGCCTTTTCCCATTTAATGCCAATATTCCAATTCTGCCATTTTCTAAAGGAACTACATTTTTTATAGCAGAGAGAATTCCCACATAAATTGTGGAGCTTGTGCTTACTATATATTCACTAGTTCCATCCTTATCTCATGTTCCATAGATCAAAAAAAATTGGCACATGATCCAATGCAAGTTTCTGCCTTCTTCGAAATTTTGCAAAGGAAGTGCTTTATTCCTAACTCCAATTGAGCTGCAATTTGGTAGGGTGATTAACATTGATAATAACCCATCGATACCAAAGATCAGCTCAATCCCTTCATCCTAGCTCCCTGTGCAATTTTTCAAAGTTTCTGACCAGATTGCAAGTTTGTGAAGGAAGTACCTTCATAGAGTTTCCAAATGGGATGAAACTTTGCCATCTTCTCAAGTATCCCAAAACATTAGCCTCCACCTAAATTCAGCTCATTTAATTGAACTATGTGAGCACAGGAGCAATTCTTGGTTTCTGTCCAAATTTTCAGTTTGTGAAGCAAGTATATTTTATCTTGCTCCATTACGGCTGAAAATATTCCTAAGCCTTCTCCTATCCATGTGATCCACCTCCACAAGAGTTTGGGTCATTTCATTAAGCCAATATTTTCCTAGAAATTTCCCAAGTTTCTAGACAAAAGAGATGTTTGTGAAACAAGTACCATTTTGGCAAGTCCATTTGGTATGATCTGTTTACGGCATCTACATATGTCCAAATCATCAAGTTTTGCCAAGTTGTAGCCCAATCCAACACTCGTAGTGAGCGCTTCTTCATCATTTAGTTTCTGGACCATATTTAGTAGGTGTACTGCAACTATGTTAAATACTAGCCAAAATCCACTCCAACTTCCCAGGACCATAGCCCTTGCTAGCCTAAACATCCCAAACAACAAGTTTAGTCCTTAAACTCACTAGGTTGATCACCAAGATGCGGTCAAGTTTGCTACATCAAACTTGTGGAGCTTGTTTCCCGCTGCTCACTACATCTCTACCCGTGCCATCACCTCCATTTTAATGCACCTTGGAAGGACTTCCCTGCTGACAAGGTTGGGCATGAAGTAGGAGACCAGAGCGTGCAGTGTCTGTGGTGATCACGAGTGATTGCCGGCCAAAGTGGTGGTCCAGCCATTGTTGGCCTTGGCAGAGCAGCTCCGGCTGGTTCTGGACCATCCCAGCGTGTCCAACAGCTCCGCCTCGACGTTGCCTTCCCACTGGAGCTCTTTCCCCCTTTGATTTCTTCCTCAGCATGCCGTCGTCGTCGCCGAACATTGAGCTCCCGTGTGCGCCATCGTCTTTCTCCTCTGTCTCCTTCTTCCCTGTGCCCCCTTGGCATTGTGTAGCCTCGTGAGCTCGTCTGTATCCCCCTCGTCGCCTTCCTGCCCCTCCCCGTGACCCTTGGTCGCGCGTGTCCGTCGCTGGAGCACGGACACGTAGCCACGTGCGTGCCACCTCTCCCCCTTCTCGAGCTCTCCTCGCTCGGCTATATATAGCCAGTCCGCGACCCAACCGAGCTCACTAGCAGCTTCCCCTCCCTCCTCTACGCCTCCCCGAGCAGCTCATTCATCCTCGGAGATGCTTCCCGACGCCCACCATCGCCATGGCCACCGCCTCGGGTCCCTCTTGATTCCGGCGACCTCAAGCTATTCCCTCCGTTCCACCGCCACATGAGCCTTTCCCTACCACCCAGTAGCCACCCCAGCGCTCCATGTCCGCCACCGGTGGCCACTGTTCGCGATTTCCACGGCGAGCGAAGCTCTTTGTCGCCGCGGCCGTCGCCCCTGACCTCCTCCCCACCCCGCGACCGAGCACCCCCATGCCCTGTCTGACCCACGGATGGACGCGCCACTCTCCGGCGACCATCCCCAGCCCCTCACTCGTCTCATTGCCCCCACTAGAGCCACCAAACCACCCGACCCCGCAGCCCTCTGTTTCCACCCGTCGCCGCACCATCTAGCCCTCCCCGCCGTCGTCCTGATCCCAGGTGGGTGCGGTGCACACCGGTGACTCCTCCCACGCCGCTCCCTGGCCAGAGAGTTTGCCGGAGTGCCGTGGCCACATTGGAGCCGGCGCCCTCGTCGTTGCGTCAGGAACAGAGAAGGAGAAGAAGAAGGAGGAGAGGAGGAGAGAGAAGAAGCACATGGGCCCCACCTGGCAGCGACCCAGGCGCGTTGACCTGGTCATGCTAGCATGGATAAGTTAGGGGGCCCACCCTGCATGGGCCCCGCTTGTCATTGGCCAAAGAAGTGCCTAGTCAGCGTAAGTGGAGACGCATCACCGAAGTGCGTTTTCATTTCTCCGAAGACGTATTCACTGTAGTACATTTTTTGGTAACTGAAAATGTATTGCCCGAAATACGCTTTCTATTCTCTGGAAACGTATTTTCTCAAGTGCACTTTCTCTTTTTCAGCCGCCCGCCGAAGAGGTTAAATTGTGAACGTTCACTATTTAAGCCACTTTTCTACCTAAAAAGTGAATGGCCACCACTTTGCAACTGTAACCCCGAATGAGGTGATTCCAATGCTCACGTTCTATGTTCGACGAGCTCGTTTCCATGGGACCATTTTCTTTATGTTTGCACATTCTGAAAATACCCATTTTCCCATGCTCTAATCCGGACCCTTTGAGAGCGAACCCCTCTCCGGCAAATTT
The DNA here is from genome assembly GCF_018294505.1 of Triticum aestivum. Lineage (NCBI taxonomy): Eukaryota > Viridiplantae > Streptophyta > Magnoliopsida > Poales > Poaceae > Triticum > Triticum aestivum. The sequence goes on from NC_057813.1 coordinate 323,997,427, forward strand.
TTCCGTGAGGTGATCGTATCCCTTCCGGAGTATTCCTCGACCTCCAGGAAAGCAAACCTCTTATCATGAGCCCCGAACTTGCATGTTGACTTTGCTGGTACCTCGTGTGTGTGCTTAGTTGTAGTAGTTTTTGTCTGTTTCGTCTTCCATTATTTCAGTTGTGCTATGCGTTAGTACTGCTTGCCATGTCATGCTTGCCTTTCATGATAGCATTTGCCATGCTATTTATATTGTTGTTGATAATATCATACCTGTGTTTTGGTTAGTTTCATGCCAGTAGTATTGATACTATGGTAATATTGTTACACAATTGATATGCTAGTACCAGGTATTGCCATGTTTCATATGCTATAACTGTCCACTTGAGAAGGTTGATATTTGTTACTTCATTTGTATGCTGAAAGCTCATTGTTGCATCCTTTTTATATATGCTCATAATGTTGATGATGGTGGAGAAGTTAATAACATGACTTAATAATAAACCTCCTTCGTCATCGATGGGATCGAGTCATAGTGCCACCAAATCGAGCTTTCTCCAGTGAAACCACATTTGCCTTTTATGCTAAAGGCCCTAATGTGGTCTATTGTCATGTCTCTCGCCGGTGCCTCCAGCGAGGGAAGGTTATGGGCGCGCGCTATCGCGATTGGTTTTCCTGGATATTAATTTCCCAGAAAATGGCCCTTGTGCTCGTGATAGAGGCGAGGGTCCCGATCTTTCGATGAGATGATAACTATCGATTTGGTGGAGACGACTTTGACGATCCGACTACAAACGTGCACGACGTTGCGCCTTAGCAATCGCTAAACCAATCTCCTGAGGTTACTGACGATGCTGGAAGCACGGTCAGCCTGGCCACGAAGGTCTATTCCTGCAAGCAATCGAAGAACGAGCAAGAATATGATAAAGCAATCTGAATATTGCAAATATATATGAAGTATTGATAATGGTGGGGATCCGGAAGCGGTCTTGGTCTGGTCGTTGGACACAAACGAAGTACACGAAGTTGCAATGGCTAACTTTTAACTAAACAAATCCCAAGGAAAAGCTACTAGATGGATCTACTTATATAGGAGCAAGGGGTGGCGGCCAAGGAGGTGGGAGGACGTCCCAAGGCAGCCTAAAACTAAATCTAGGTCGTACAAGGCCAATGGGCCCAAGTGGAGGTGATGTAACACCTTTGGACTTGTAGTTTGACTCGGATTCTGCTGCAGCATCAGATTGTTTCGTCCACAACTCAACGCTCCGGACGAATTTGAAGGTGATTCCAATTGGGTTGGAAAGTGCACGAAATCTAGTTTCCAACAAAAAAAGAATCACCCAATTCGGAGTCCGTATGAAAAACTTGTGTTTGTTTTGAGTCAGGTGTGTCTGTGCAGTCCGAATCGGAATCCAGGACGTGAGAGACTTGGACTCTATCTTCTCTTGGGCCAAAAGTGACGTGAGAGAACTTTTTGAACAGCAAATAAACATCTCTTTCTTCCTTATCTTCATATGTGGATTGTACAAATGTCCCATACACCTGCAATTAGACAAAACACAAAAGTGTGTGAAGTATTTTTGTTCTGGATAACATAAATAGATTATTGAATAGTTTGCACTAGAAATCACCTTACAAATATGCATATATGCAATATTTTTGGTCATATCCAAGGTAGTCATGTCCTTATCAAGTCCGGTCTAGCCTAGGACCAGCACAGTACCGTCATTGAGCGTTTATTCAACATTGCATCTTTGAATTGATTATTGCTAATCTTTTGCTACCATATATAGCCAACCCAGCTCCACATATTTCTACACCGTGTATACGTACGCTCCCCTGGCAATCGCTTTACTCAATATTCGGAGTTAGTTGACACCGCTGGTTGCCGATCACCGCCTGCTGCATGGTAAGAACTTGTAAGACATTGATATTTGCTTTACTGTGAGCGTTTTACCACCACATCCTAGTAGTTATAGGAACATTATTTTTGGGTTTTGTTTCTTGTTCTACTAATCATGACAGGATCCAGAGTCAATTCATGGGCTTTGTCGATCGCGGGAGACGTGCCACCACCTTTGCAAATACCACAACCGTCACGAGAGGTGCACAAACATCCAAATGCACATGATCAGGTTAATGTATCTATACCACCATTTAATGGCCGTTTTAAACCTGCTTTATATATTGAATGGGAGTTCGACATAAAAAATATATTTGCTTCCCATAATTTCGATGAACATAAAAAGGTTAAGGTTGCGGTTGGTTCTTTCACTGGTTATGCTTTGGTTTGGTGGAGTGAATATTGTCGGTTACACCCTGATTTGAAACTTGCCATGCGACATACTTTCGTCCCTGCTTATTATACTCGTGACATGATTAAGAAGTTGCAACACTTAAAACAAGGTAGTGAAACTGTAACAAAATATTATGATGATTTACAAACTACCTTGTTGCATTCCTCTTTAGAAGAAAGTGAAGATGATTTTATGGATAGATTTTGGGGAGGATTAAACCGTGATATTCAAGAGATACTAATTCATGAAGAGTGTTATCCTATGGACCATTTGTTTCATCTTGCTTGCAAAGCTGAACAGGAAATAAAACGACGTGTTGGCCACGAGGAGAACAAGCGCACGGTGCACATTCCAAGAGTTGATATGATTGTTCCTTCAACTACTAGGCATACTATGACAACCACATCCGTTGTTGTCAGGACTACATCACCTCCACCATGTGACACATCGCCTCCGAGAGTGGCTACATCATCTGAGTTGATCATAAGAGGTAATGACAAAGGTACTGATCTTCCATCTCTACATGAGAATGATGAATGCCTTGTCAATTTGAATGCACCATCTGATGAGCTACCCACTACTTTGATCACACCACCTATTTTAGAGGACTACGTTGATAATTTGACTTTGCCATGTGATCAAACAACTGAAATACCAACAATTTTGAGTGCACCCATTGAATTAACTATTGATGCAAAAGAACCAATGTTTAATCATTTTAATATGACATCTAATCTTGGTGATGATTCTGTGTTGAATGACTTATTGCATGTTTGCTTATTTAAGCATGTTGTAGCATGTAAATTTGATGCAAGTAAGGTTTATTTACCAATGTTGGGATGGTTTAATGATGAACATTGTCAATCTTTTGAAATGAATAAGAGCTTCACTTATATGTGCAAACTGAGTTGCAATATTTTCATGCTTTCTACTTCTTGTGCTAATTTTTTGGCTTTAGATTTTATGAACTATGCAAGTTACTCATCTATTCATGTGTCATATATGTAAAAATCAAGGGAAGTAAAAATGGATGACATATACATATACAACATGTACACCTTGTCTCTTTTGTTAGCCACATTTTAGATTAAGCAACGCCGAGGACGGCTTTATTTTCAAGAAGGGGAGGATGATGAGGACATGACTACCTTGGATATGACCAAAAATATTGCATATATGCATATTTGTCAGGTGATTTCTAGTGCAAACTATTCAATAATCTATTTATGTTATCCAGAACAAAAATACTTCACACACTTTTGTGTTTTGTCTAATTGCAGGTGTATGGGACATTTGTACAATCCACATATGAAGATAAGGAAGAAAGAGATGTTTATTTGCTGTCCAAAAAGTTCTCTCACGTCACTTTTGGCCCAAGAGAAGATAGAGTCCAAGTCTCTCACGTTCTGGATTCAGATTCGGACTGCACAGACACACCTGACTCAAAACACACACAAGTTTTTCATACGGACTCCGAATTGGGTGATTCTTTTTTTGTTGGAAACTAGATTTCGTGCACTTTCCAACCCAATTGGAATCACCTTCAAATTCGTCTGGAGCGTTGAGTTGTGGACGAAACAATCTGATGCTGCAGCAGAATCCGAGTCAAACTACAAGTCCAAAGGTGTTACATCACCTCCACTTGGGCCCATTGGCCTTGTACGACCTAGATTTAGTTTTAGGCTGCCTTGGGACGTCCTCCCACCTCCTTGGCCGCCACCCCTTGCTCCTATATAAGTAGATCCATCTAGTAGCTTTTCCTTGGGATTTGTTTAGTTAAAAGTTAGCCATTGCAACTTCGTGTACTTCGTTTGTGTCCAACGACCAGACCAAGACCGCTTACGGATCCCCACCTTTATCAATACCTCATATATACTCGCAATATTCAGATTGCTTTTATCATATTCTTGCTTGTTCTTCGATTGCTTGCAGGAATAGACCTTCGTGGTCAGGTTGATTGTGCTCCGGTGTGGTCAATAACCTCTCAGAGTTGGTTTAGCGATTGCTAAGGCGCAACGTCGTGCACGTTTGTAGTCGGATCGTCAAAGTCATCTTCACCAAATCGATAGTTATCATCTCATCGAAAGTCAAAGTTAATTCAATGGGTGCACTCAAAATTGTTGGTATTTCAGTTGTTTGAGCACATGACAAAGTTAAATTATCAACGTAGTCCTCTAAAATAGGTGGTGTGATCAAAGTAGTGGGTAGCTCATCAGATGGTGCATTCAAATTGACAAGGCATTCATCATTCTCATGTAGAGATGGAAGATCAGTACCTTTGTCATTACCTCTTATGATCACCTCAGATGATGTAGCCACTCTCGGGGGCGATGTGTCACATGGTGGGGGTGATGTAGTCCTGACAACAACGGATGTGGTTGTCATAGTATGCCTAGTAGTTGAAGGAACAATCATATCAACTCTTGGAATGTGCACCGTGCGCTTGTTCTCCTCGTGGCCAACACGTCGTTTTATTTCCTGTTCAGCTTTGCAAGCAAGATGAAACAAATGGTCCATAGGATAACACTCTTCATGAATTAGTATCTCTTGAATATCACGGTTTAATCCTCCCCAAAATCTATCCATAAAATCATCTTCACTTTCTTCTAAAGAGGAATGCAACAAGGTAGTTTGTAAATCATCATAATATTTTGTTACAGTTTCACTACCTTGTTTTAAGTGTTGCAACTTCTTAATCATGTCACGAGTATAATAAGCAGGGATGAAAGTATGTCGCATGGCAAGTTTCAAATCATCCCAAGTAGTAGGTATATAATCAGGGTGTAACCGACAATATTCACTCCACCAAACCAAAGCATAACCAATGAAAGAACCAACCGCAACCTTAACCTTTTTATGTTCATTGAAATTATGGGAAGCAAATATATTTTTTATGTCGAACTCCCATTCAATATATAAAGCAGGTTTAAAACGGCCATTAAATGCTGGTATAGATACATTAACCTGATCATGTGCATTTGGATGTTTGTGCACCTCTCGTGACGGTTGTGGTATTTGCAAAGGTGGTGGCATGTCTCCCGCGATCGACAAAGCCCATGAATTGACTCTGGATCCTGTCATGATTAGTAGAACAAGAAACAAAACCCAAAAATAATGTTCCTATAACTACTAGGATGTGGTGGTAAAACGCTCACAGTAAAGCAAATATCAATGTCTTACAAGTTCTTACCATGCAGCAGGCGGTGATCGGCAACCAGCGGTGTCAAGTAACTCCGAATATTGAGTAAAGCGATTGCCAGGGGAGCGTACGTATACACGGTGTAGAAATATGTGGAGCTGGGTTGGCTATATATGGTAGCAAAAGATTAGCAATAATCAATTCAGAGATGCAATGTTGAATAAACGCTCAACGACGGTACTGTGCTGGTCCTAGGCTAGACCGGACTAGAGACGCGAGCCTAGAACACTAATGAGGTCACGGCGTAGCACAACTAGCATCAATGAAGGATACTAAGTAGCTCTTGACAGCAAGATATAAGTGATGATCACAACGGCAGTGAAGATAATGATGAAAAACAACTGCCAAGCAGGATATACAACAACTCTCTCTCCAACTTTCCTCTTGAAAAGTTTGAGACAATTTTCTGATAAATTCTTTCAAAGAATGCTACTAACTCAAGCTTTCCAATGCAAAAAGAATCACTCAATTCCGAGTTGATATGAGGAGTCAAAGAATTCTAAAACTGGCCTGAAAAATTGGAACAAGTTGTGTTCACGAACTTCGGAGGGCAAAAAGACCTATTTAGAAGCCGATTTTGAGGTGTCAAATATTGAACTAGCTTCTGCAACTATTTAGATGCGGCCCATCGCTATCTTCAATTTGAGTACTCACGGAGCCAAAACTGACTTCGTATGAGGAAGATACACCTGTTTTACTGAACAGTGCGCAAAACAAATTCCAATCCGAATTCAGGTACGAGATTGATTCTAGATAGATCCAATTTTTTTTTCTTCTCTCTTTTTTTTCTCACGCTTTTTTTTTCTTTTTCTTCTCTCTCTTTTTCTTTTTTTTCCTTTTTTCTCTTTTTTTTCTCTATCTTTTTTTTTCTTTCCGAGACAAACTAGATAAGATGCAGATTGGATCAGGCGAAGATGTGAATGACCTCAACTATGATTATGACAATGAACAGTGCGTAGCATGTGGTGGAAATTAATAGATGGGATGGTGGACAGCGGAAGGGATAATGATGCAGCGGCGGCGTGACTAATGTGAACAGAACTCGAAACTCTAAAGGAACTAGACGCTAAGACCAGCAACTGACACGACGATGCAACCGATAATTCAACTATGCAAGCAATGAATAGAAAATTGCAAAGGCTCAGACTGGCTTGGATAAAGGATGAACAGATCTAACTTTTTTTTGTGTGGCTTTTTCTTGGACAATAGGTAAGAAAATAAATCTAATCTAGGAAAACTAGAAATTCTCACCGAGCAACCTGAAAACTGATACCACTTGATAGAGGCGGGGGTGTCCCGATCTTTCGATGAGCTGATAACTATCGATTTGGTGGAGACGACTTTGACGATCCGACTACAAATGTGCACGACGTTGCGCCTTAGCAATCGCTAAACCAATCTCCTAAGGTTACTGACGATGCTGGAAGCACGGTTAGCCTGACCACGAAGGTCTATTCCTGCAAGCAATCGAAGAACGAGCAAGAATATGATAAAGCAATCTGAATATTGCAAATATATATGAAGTATTGATAATGGTGGGGATCCGGAAGCGGTCTTGGTCTGGTCGTTGGACACAAACGAAGTACACGAAGTTGCAATGGCTAACTTTTAACTAAACAAATCCCAAGGAAAAGCTACTAGATGGATCTACTTATATAGGAGCAAGGGGTGGCGGCCAAGGAGGTGGGAGGACGTCCCAAGGCAGCCTAAAACTAAATCTAGGTCGTACAAGGCCAATGGGCCCAAGTGGAGGTGATGTAACACCTTTGGACTTGTAGTTTGACTCGGATTCTGCTGCAGCATCAGATTGTTTCGTCCACAACTCAACGCTCCGGACGAATTTAAAGGTGATTCCAATTGGGTTGGAAAGTGCACGAAATCTAGTTTCCAACAAAAAAAGGATCACCCAATTCGGAGTCCGTATGAAAAACTTGTGTGCGTTTTGAGTCAGGTGTGTCTGTGCAGTCCGAATCTGAATCCAGAACGTGAGAGACTTGGACTCTATCTTCTCTTGGGCCAAAAGTGACGTGAGAGAACTTTTTGGACAGCAAATAAACATCTCTTTCTTCCTTATCTTCATATGTGGATTGTACAAATGTCCCATACACCTGCAATTAGACAAAACACAAAAGTGTGTGAAGTATTTTTGTTCTGGATAACATAAATAGATTATTGAATAGTTTGCACTAGAAATCACCTGACAAATATGCATATATGCAATATTTTTGGTCATATCCAAGGTAGTCATGTCCTCATCATCCTCCCCTTCTTGAAAATAAAGCCGTCCTCGGCGTTGCTTAATCTAAAATGTGGCTAACAAAAGAGACAAGGTGTACATGTTGTATATGTATATGTCATCCATTTTTACTTCCCTTGATTTTTACATATATGACACATGAATAGATGAGTAACTTGCATAGTTCATAAAATCTAAAGCCAAAAAATTAGCACAAGAAGTAGAAAGCATGAAAATATTGCAACTCAGTTTGCACATATAAGTGAAGCTCTTATTCATTTCAAAAGATTGACAATGTTCATCATTAAACCATCCCAACATTGGTAAATAAACCTTACTTGCATCAAATTTACATGCTACAACATGCTTAAATAAGCAAACATGCAATAAGTCATTCAACACAGAATCATCACCAAGATTAGATGTCATATTAAAATGATTAAACATTGGTTCTTTTGCATCAATAGTTAATTCAATGGGTGCACTCAAAATTGTTGGTATTTCAGTTGTTTGATCACATGGCAAAGTCAAATTATCAACGTAGTCCTCTAAAATAGGTGGTGTGATCAAAGTAGTGGGTAGCTCATCAGATGGTGCATTCAAATTGACAAGGCATTCATCATTCTCATGTAGAGATGGAAGATCAGTACCTTTGTCATTACCTCTTATGATCAACTCAGATGATGTAGCCACTATCGGGGGCGATGTGTCACATGGTGGAGGTGATGTAGTCCTGACAACAACGGATGTGGTTGTCATAGTATGCCTAGTAGTTGAAGGAACAATCATATCAACTCTTGGAATGTGCACCGTGCGCTTGTTCTCCTCGTGGCCAACACGTCGTTTTATTTCCTGTTCAGCTTTGCAAGCAAGATGAAACAAATGGTCCATAGGATAACACTCTTCATGAATTAGTATCTCTTGAATATCACGGTTTAATCCTCCCCAAAATCTATCCATAAAATCATCTTCACTTTCTTCTAACGAGGAATGCAACAAGGTAGTTTGTAAATCATCATAATATTTTGTTACAGTTTCACTACCTTGTTTTAAGTGTTGCAACTTCTTAATCATGTCACGAGTATAATAAGCAGGGACGAAAGTATGTCGCATGGCAAGTTTCAAATCATCCCAAGTAGTAGGTATATAATCAGGGTGTAACCGACAATATTCACTCCACCAAACCAAAGCATAACCAGTGAAAGAACCAACCGCAACCTTAACCTTTTTATGTTCATCAAAATTATGGGAAGCAAATATATTTTTTATGTCGAACTCCCATTCAATATATAAAGCAGGTTTAAAACGGCCATTAAATGGTGGTATAGATACATTAACCCGATCATGTGCATTTGGATGTTTGTGCACCTCTCGTGACGGTTGTGGTATTTGCAAAGGTGGTGGCACGTCTCCCGCGATCGACAAAGCCCATGAATTGACTCTGGATCCTGTCATGATTAGTAGAACAAGAAACAAAACCCAAAAATAATGTTCCTATAACTACTAGGATGTGGTGGTAAAACGCTCACAGTAAAGCAAATATCAATGTCTTACAAGTTCTTACCATGCAGCAGGCGATGATCGGCAACCAGCGGTGTCAAGTAACTCCGAATATTGAGTAAAGCGATTGCCAGGGGAGCGTACGTATACACGGTGTAGAAATATGTGGAGCTGGGTTGGCTATATATGGTAGCAAAAGATTAGCAATAATCAATTCAAAGATGCAATGTTGAATAAACGCTCAACGACGGTACTGTGCTGGTCCTAGGCTAGACCTGATAGAGGCGGGGGTGTCCCGATCTTTCGATGAGATGATAACTATCGATTTGGTGGAGACGACTTTGACGATCCGACTACAAACGTGCACGACGTTGCGCCTTAGCAATCGCTAAACCAATCTCCTGAGGTTACTGATGATGCCGGAAGCACGATCAGCCTGACCACGAAGGTCTATTCCTGCAAGCAATCGAAGAACGAGCAAGAATATGATAAAGCAATCTGAATATTGCAAATATATATGAGGTATTGATAATGGTGGGGATCCGTAAGCGGTCTTGGTCTGGTCGTTGGACACAAACGAAGTACACGAAGTTGCAATGGCTAACTTTTAACTAAACAAATCCCAAGGAAAAGCTACTAGATGGATCTACTTATATAGGAGCAAGGGGTGGCGGCCAAGGAGGTGGGAGGACGTCCCAAGGCAGCCTAAAACTAAATCTAGGTCGTACAAAGCCAATGGGCCCAAGTGGAAGTGATGTAACACCTTTGGACTTGTAGTTTGACTCGGATTCTGCTGCAGCATCAGATTGTTTCGTCCACAACTCAACGCTCCGGACGAATTTGAAGGTGATTCCAATTGGGTTGGAAAGTGCACGAAATCTAGTTTCCAACAAAAAAAGAATCACCCAATTCGGAGTCCGTATGAAAAACTTGTGTGCGTTTTGAGTCAGGTATGTCTGTGCAGTCCGAATCTGAATCCAGAACGTGAGAGACTTGGACTCTATCTTCTCTTGGGCCAAAAGTGACGTGAGAGAACTTTTTGGACAGCAAATAAACATCTCTTTCTTCCTTATCTTCATATGTGGATTGTACAAATGTCCCATACACCTGCAATTAGACAAAACACAAAAGTGTGTGAAGTATTTTTGTTCTGGATAACATAAATAGATTATTGAATAGTTTGCACTAGAAATCACCTGACAAATATGCATATATGCAATATTTTTGGTCATATCCAAGGTAGTCATGTCCTCATCAGCTCGCCAGCCCCAGGATTACTGTTAGCTGATGAGACACCAACTTGATACAGAAAATCCAACAAAATACATAATATGTAGTACAAGACCATTCTGGCCTATGAGTACAACACAAGGTTTCTAGTGGCTGATGGCGGAAGCGGTTTGTGGTTCATCAGCGTCTATGGGACTCCATTTCCCACAGGAACAGCTGACCTGGATAACTCCTATCTTCGCGAGGCTGCTATCATCATTGCGTAGGTTCCGGGGCTGCCAACGCAACGCTCCTCTCCATGCAAGAAATCTGGCCAAGATAATAGCCAGGGACAAGCCAGTGAGTACTTTGAATGTACTCGCAAACATTATGAACACAGGTATAACATAATGAATGATAATCATGCTCTGAAATATTTCATGATCACAATGTCAGTCCCGAAATAAAAGAAAAATCCATGATACACGCAAGCAGGTTATTCATATACAACATGAATATGCAATGAGGGAGTAGAAATAGAATGCACCTATCGGGTGTCTAAAGCGACGACTCGAAAGGATAATAACATAAAGCATGCCTCAGTCGGGCGTCTGAGCGACACCACATAAAGGGCTTATAAATAATTTAAATGACAAGCATGCCACAGTCGGGCGTCTGAGCGACACCACATAAAGGGCTTATAAGAGAATAATCACAGTGAATATCCAGGAGGTAGAACCATCCCAGGGATACTCAATAATTCAAATAAAGTAAATGGTTAGTCCATAATAACAGTAATCATAATCATCATGAGTCACAAGTCATGATCCATGTTCTGGTTTAGAAATTTTTTCTCTGAAGACCGACACTAAGACCGACATTGACCCATCCCAGACTGTAGTCCTTAACCATGGACACGGCTATTCGAATAGATATAATCTCTACGGAGGGTGTACTCTTTACCCACGAGTAACGGATTCCGTTAGTCCATCGGGACTAATTCCGTCTACGGTCCTTTAATTGAAAACACACCTGACCGCACACACCAGCCTGACTTACCGTTGTCTGGAATCACCCACGACACTCGTTAAGCAAAACTCTAAGTGGGAAGGCTACAACCTCGACTAGCATGGGATCACAAAATTTATAACACGCGCAAACTAGGGGAGCTACCCCCTCGGCTACAACCGGAAACACCCATGCCCCCGGACCAGGTGGCATGTCTATCGAATGCAGCTGGTATATTCCACCATGGTCTCTCTGTACGGTGTGTGCTAGGAAGGGTTTGACAACTTACTGAACCGTACCCTACCTGTGGCAGGGACAAGTGGTAGTATGAAACAAGTATGGGGGTTACTGGAACAAGACTTGATCTACGGTCGACTCAGGAGGTTAGGACATTTCATGCATGATAAGCATAAGAAATATTCTGATAGAGGCGAGGGTCCCGATCTTTCGATGAGATGATGGATATCGCTTTGGTGGAAGTCGACTTTGACGATCCGACTACGAACGTGCGAGGACGTCGCGCCTTAGCAATCGCTAAACCAACTCCGAGAGGTTATTGACCACGCCGGAGCACGATCAACCTGACCACGAGGGTCTGTTTCCTGCGAGCAAACGAAGAACAAGCAAGAAACTAAGATTGCAATCTGGATATTGCGAATATAAGATGAAAGCTTTATTGATCAAGGTGGGGTTCTGTGACGCCTTTGTCTGGTCGTTGAACACAAACGAAGTACGCGAAGTTGCAGCTATGGCGAACTTTTAATCTAAACAAAACCCAAAGTCTAAACGATGCCCTAAGGGCTGCATATATGGAGGAAGAGGGGGGGAATTTCGTGGCCCTTGGTGGAGGGGTCCGAAATCAACCCTATCTCTTGTTTCCCCACACATACGGACTCTAAAAATAGCCTATACTTATGTATTTCGAAATTACATGGGCCTGGCCCAATAATAAGGTGACGCAGCACCTAAAATAGCCTCGGGACGAAATTTATGAAGTGGCATCTTGTATATTTCGTCCAAGGATTCATGCACCCATTATGGTGGCTTCAAAGTCCTGAAATCATCACTTGTAACTCCGTTCTTGTTCCCCTTGCGCATGCCATCATCTCCATGCTTGTTCTTGCTCCAATCTTCATCCTTCTCCAAGCTAGGCCCTTCATTTGTAAGCAAAACAAATGTATCCAATTTAGGCAGCATCATATTCTCATGAACATTAGAATCATTACCAAGAAACGAAAGTACCTGGTAATTTAGTTGGCGTGCACGAGCTCTAGTAATTGGTCCAGTATGTATAGCAGCAGGGGTTGTGGGTGTAACAATTGTATTGATGTCCTCATCATCCTCCCCTTCTTGAAATGAAGTCGTCCTCGACGGAAGTTCATCTTCCTCACCCAAATAAGGCTTCAAATCTGCAATGTTAAAAGTGGGACTAACCCCAAAATCTGCAGGCAGCTCCAGTTTATATGCATTATCATTTATTTTCTCTAACACCTTAAAGGGACCATCAGCACGTGGCATTAACTTTGATTTGCGCAAATCAGGAAATCTATCCTTACGCAAATGTAACCAAACAAGATCTCCAGGTGCAAACACAACATGTTTTCTACCCTTATCTCCAGCAAGTTTATATTTAGCATTCATGCGCTCAATGTTTTCCTTAGTTAACTCATGCATTTTTAAAATCAATTCAGCACGTTGTTTAGCATCAAAATTAACCTTCTCCGAAGATGGAAGAGGCAACAAATCAATAGGTGCACGAGGTAGGAAACCATACACAACTTCAAAAGGGCACATCTTAGTAGTAGAATGCAATGAACGATTATAAGCAAATTCAATATGAGGCAAGCATTCCTCCCACATTTTCTTATTATTCTTCAAAACAGCCCTAAGCATAGTAGACAATGTTCTATTGACTACTTCAGTTTGTCCATTAGTTTGGGGGTGACAAGTAGTACTAAAAAGCAGTTTAGTCCCCAACTTAGCCCATAAACATCTCCAAAAGTGGCTAAGAAATTTAGTATCACGATCTGAAACAATAGTATTTGGCACACCATGCAAGCGAATAATTTCACGAAAGAACAAATCAGCAACATTAACAGCATCATCGCTTTTATGACATGGTATAAAGTGTGCCATTTTCGAGAATCTATCCACGACAACAAATATGCTATCCCTCCCCTTCTTTGTTCGAGGTAAACCTAAAACAAAGTGATAGAGGCAAAGGTGTCCCGTCTTTCGATGAGATGATGGATATCGCTTTGGTGGAAGTCGACTTTGACGATCCGACTACGAACGTGCGAGGACGTCGCGCCTTAGCAATCGCTAAACCAACTCCGAGAGGTTATTGACCACGCCGGAGCACGATCAACCTGACCACGAGGGTCTGTTTCCTGCGAGCAAACGAAGAACAAGAAAGAAACTAAGATTGCAATCTGGATATTGCGAATATAAGATGAAAGCTTTATTGATCAAGGTGGGGTTCTGTGACGCCTTTGTCTGGTCGTTGAACACAAACGAAGTACGCGAAGTTGCAGCTATGGCGAACTTTTAATCTAAACAAAACCCAAAGTCTAAACGATGCCCTAAGGGCTGTATATATGGAGGAAGAGGGGGGGATTTCGTGGCCCTTGGTGGAGGGGTCCGAAATCAACCCTATCTCTTGTTTCCCCACACATACGGACTCTAAAAATAGCCTATACTTATGTATTTCGAAATTACATGGGCCTGGCCCAATAATAAGGTGACGCAGCACCTAAAATAGCCTCGGGACGAAATTTATGAAGTGGCATCTTGTATATTTCGTCCAAGGCTTCATGCACCCATTATGGTGGCTTCAAAGTCCTGAAATCATCACTTGTAACTCCAATACAATTGTTACACCCACAGCCCCTGCTGCTATACATACTGGACCAATTACTAGAGCTCGTGCACGCCAACTAAATTACCAGGTACTTTCGTTTCTTGGTAATGATTCTATTGTTCATGAGAATATGATGCTGCCTAAATTGGATACATTTGTTTTGCTTACAAATGAAGGGCCTAGCTTGGAGAAGGATGAACATTGGAGCAAGAACAAGCATGGAGATGATGGCATGCGCAAGGGAAACAAGAACGGAGTTACAAGTGATGATTTCAGGACTTTGAAGCCACCATAATGGGTGCATGAAGCCTTGGACGAAATATACAAGACGCCACTTCATAAATTTCGTCCCGAGGCTATTTTAGGTGCTGCGTCACCTTATTATTGGGCCAGGCCCATGTAATTTCGAAATACATAAGTATAGGCTATTTTTAGAGTCCGTATGTGTGGGGAAACAAGAGATAGGGTTGATTTCGGACCCCTCCACCAAGGGCTACGAAATTCCCCCCCTCTTCCTCCATATATACAGCCCTTAGGGCATCGTTTAGACTTTGGGTTTTGTTTAGATTAAAAGTTCGCCATAGCTGCAACTTCGCGTACTTCGTTTGTGTTCAACGACCAGACAAAGGCGTCACAGAACCCCACCTTGATCAATAAAGCTTTCATCTTATATTCGCAATATCCAGATTGCAATCTTAGTTTCTTGCTTGTTCTTCGTTTGCTCGCAGGAAACAGACCCTCGTGGTCAGGTTGATCGTGCTCCGGCGTGGTCAATAACCTCTCGGAGTTGGTTTAGCGATTGCTAAGGCGCGACGTCCTCGCACGTTCGTAGTCGGATCGTCAAAGTCGACTTCCACCAAAGCGAAATCCACCATCTCATCGAAAGACGGGACACCTTAGCCTCTATCAAGTGGTATCAGATTTCCAGGTTGCTCGGTGAGATTTTACAGTTTTTCGTAGTTTAGATCGAGTCTGTTCTTCATACCTACAGTCCACAAAAAAGCCACACAAAAAATTAGGGTTAGTTCATCATATCCGAACCAATCTGAGCCTTTGCATAATCTTTTTAGGGTTTTGCTTTGTTGAATTTGCGGTTGCATCGTCGTGTCTAGTTGCTGGTCTTAGAGTCTAGTCTTTTAGAGTTTCGAGTTCTGGTCATAAGTTGTCACGCCGCCGCCGCACCATCATCATCGCCCCTGCCATCTACCACCACCGCTTATCCGCCACCGCTCCGAATCCGTATCTATATACCACCACCGATTCATATACCACCACCGATTCATATCCATATCCATATACTACCACCGCTACCACCACCGCTGCCATATACCACCACCATATATCCACCACCAATCCGAGTTCCTTGCATATTAGGTTTGTTTTCGAGATCCATCTAGATTCCGATTCGTGTTTCCTTGCCGGAGTAGGTTTCGGAAAAAAAAAAGAGTCGGGTAGCCACGCTCCGTTTAGGCCCAAAATTTTTCGAAAACGCATTTTTCGAAAAAATTTCTGGCTATCCTATTTTTAGGTGTTTCTGTGTGTTTTGAGACAGGTGCCATTATAGGAAGTTTTTTTTGACCTGTTTCCAGTTTTTGGGTCCGGGCAGTCGAAAAAAAAAAATTGGTCGAAAAAATTTCGTGCCCATCCTGTCAGTTTGAGCTAAGAAGAGTTTTGAGACACTCGCCATTATAGTGATTTTTCGCAAAAAAAAAGCAGCGCAAAAAAAAAGAGCGAAAAAAAAAATTTCAGAGTGTGCTTTTCCCTTGTTTACGTGCCGCGCCGTGATTTTGTTGGTGTTCTAGGCTCGCGTCTCTAGCACAGTCTAGCCTAGGACCAGCACAGTACCGTCGTTGAGCGTTTATTCAACTTTGCATCTCTGAATTGATTATTGCTGACCCTTTTTGCTACCATACTATAAGCCTTCCCAGCTCCACATACATCTACGTCGTGTGTTTGACTCTCCCTGGTAATCGCTCTATCCAAGCTTTGAGAGTTTTTGACTACAACGGTTGCCGATCACCGCCTACTGCTGGACAAGAACTGGTAAGAATTTGAGATTTGCTTGACGGATTTGTGATACACCACCACCACTTCTTAGTAGTCTGTAGGATCATATTCTTGTGTGTTTCTATTGCTGCTAACCATGCCAGGATCACAAGCCGATGAGATTGACTGGGAGAACTTATCGAACAAGGAGCTTCATGATAAGTTTCAGCAAATGATGACTGAACAGGTACAAGATGTGCTGAACAATTTTGAAGAGGCCATGGAGAAGATCACTGGCCTTGAGAAGACGTTCGAAACAAAGCTCGATAACAGATTTAATGAACTGCTTGCGCGTCTTCCACCACCGGCTGCACCTGTCGCACCTCTGCAACAACAACAACTACGCCCCCTTCCGAATCAGTATGGATGAGCACAGCGTGTTCCTATTGTGCCAGGACAAAATTCTGGTGCCGCTGTTACTGCTGTTGGTGTTTCTTTGGCTCCTGCTACTGCTCCTGCTGGTACACAGGAGGAGGATGAGTATGCGGGCGATTATGAGGATGAGGTTGATCAAAATCAGATCTACGAGCAGCCACCAGCACCACCACCAGCAGGTCGACCTCAGGTATATATTCGTCATGGCAGGGCCGCACCACCACCTCAGGTACGAGATGATGTCCATATTCCTAAACTGAAATTGAATATTCCACCATTTGAGGGTAGATATGTTCCTGATATATATCTTACTTGGGAGTTAGAAACTGAACAACGATTTACATGTTTACAATATCCTGAGGAGAGACGAGTTGCTGCTGCTGTTTGTGCTTTCACTAGTTTTGCATGTGTATGGTGGTCTGAAGATTGTAGATTATATCCTATTCCAACTACTTGGGCTGCTTTGAAAACTGCTATGCGTACGCGTTGGGTTCCACCATATTATCAACGTGAATTGCTTCAAAAATTGCAGCGTTTAAGACAAGGAAAAAATTCTGTAGAAGAATATTATCAGGAATTACAAACTGGCATGATTCGATGTGGTATTGTTGAGGAGAATGAAGCTATGCTTGCACGTTTTCTGGGTGGATTAAATAGAGAGATTCAGACCATTCTAGACTATAAGGAGTATACTAATATCACTCGTTTATTCCATCTTGCTTGTAAAGCTGAACGTGAAGTGCAGGATCGACAAGCATTGGCGCGAACTAACTTTTCTGCAGGCCGACCTTCCTCATGGACGCCGCGTGCATCTCCTACTTCAACTGCACCAGCACCTCAATCAGGTGCCTCCTACAGCCGTGATACTAGAAAACAGGAACAACCACCATTATCTGCCAAGAGCGCACCTGCGGGGCCTGCACAGCGTTCTTCTTCTTCCATGGCATCAACAGGGCACACAAGTGATATTATTTGTCGTCGTTGTAAGGGAGGAGGTCATTATGCGAGGGAATGCAAATCTCCGCGTGTGATGATTGCTACCGCGGATGGTGGATATGAGTCCGCTAGTGACTATGATGAGGAGACATTGGCTCTTATTACACGTGAAGAACTTGGTGGAGATGATTCTGATCATGAGATGCAATACATGGCTCCTGAAGACGCTGACAGGTATGAATGTTTAGTTGCTCAACGTGTTTTGAGTGTGCAGGTCACACAAGCTGAGCAAAATCAGAGGCACAATTTGTTCCATACCAAGGGAGTTGTGAAGGAACGTTCTGTGCGCGTCATAATAGACAGAGGGAGCTGCAACAACTTGGCTAGCATGGAGATGGTGGAGAAGCTTTCTCTCACCACAAGACCACATCCACATCATTACTACATCCAATGGTTCAACAACAGCGGCAAGGTTAAGGTAACACGTACTGTTCGTGTGCATTTTAGTATCTCTACATATGCTGATTATGTTGATTGTGATGTGGTACCTATGCAAGCATGTTCCTTATTACTTGGTAGACCATGGCAATTTGATAAAAATTCTGTACACCATGGTAGAAACAATCACTATACTCTTGTTCATAAGGATAAAAATATTACTTTGCTTCCTATGACTCCTGATTCCATTTTGAAAGATGATATTAATAGAGCTAATAAAGCACAACAGGAGAAGAATAAGAGTGAAAATCAGATTGTGGCAAAAGAATTTGAGCAACAAATGAAGCCTAATAATAAACCATCTAGTGTTGCTTCTGAAATTAAATTGAAAAGTGCATGTTTATTTGCCACCAAATTTGATATTGATGAGCTAGATTTCAGCAAATCTGTTTGCTATGCTTTTGTGTGCAAAGAGGCATTATTTTCATTCGAGGACATGCCTTCCTCTTTGCCTCCTGTTGTCACTAACATTTTGCAGGAGTTCGCTGACGTTTTTCCACAAGACGTGCCACCGGGATTACCGCCTATTCGAGGGATTGAGCATCAGATTGACTTAATTCCCGGTGCTTCACTGCCAAACCTTGCACCATACCGTACCAATCCAGAGGAGACGAAGGAGATTATGCGTCAAGTACAAGAGCTTCTCGACAAAGGTTATATACGCGAATCCCTTAGTCCTTGTGCTGTTCCTATTATTCTAGTGCCGAAAAAGGATGGTACATCACGTATGTGTGTTGATTGTAGAGGCATTAATAATATTACTATTCGTTATCGTCATCCTATTCCTAGGCTAGATGATATGCTTGATGAATTGAGTGGCTCTACAATATTCTCCAAAGTTGATTTGCGTAGTGGATACCATCAAATTCGTATGAAATTGGGAGATGAATGGAAAACAGCATTCAAAACTAAGTTTGGATTATATGAGTGGTTAGTCATGCCTTTTGGGTTAACTAATGCACCTAGTACTTTCATGAGATTAACGAACGAAGTTTTACGTGCTTTCATTGGACGATTTGTGGTAGTTTACTTTGATGACATATTGATTTATAGCAGATCTTTGGAAGAACATTTGGAACATTTACGTGCTGTTTTTATTGCTCTACGTGATGCACGTTTGTTTGGTAACCTTGGGAAGTGCACCTTTTGCACCGACCGAGTATCTTTTCTTGGCTATGTTGTTACTCCACAGGGAATTGAAGTTGACAAAGCCAAGATTGAAGCTATTGAGAGTTGGCCGCAGCCCAAAACGGTCACACAAGTGAGGAGTTTTCTTGGCCTCGCTGGATTCTATAGGCGTTTTGTGAGAGATTTCAGCACCATTGCTGCACCTCTCAACGAGCTTACAAAGAAGGATGTGCCTTTTGTTTGGGGTACCGCACAGGAAGAAGCCTTCACGGTATTGAAAGATAAGTTGACACATGCTCCTTTACTTCAACTTCCTGATTTTAATAAGACTTTTGAGCTTGAATGTGATGCTAGTGGAATTGGATTAGGAGGTGTGTTATTACAAGATGGCAAACATGTTGCATACTTTTCTGAAAAATTGAGTGGGCCTAGTCTGAATTATTCTACTTATGATAAAGAATTATATGCTGTTGTTCGGACTTTAGAAACATGGCAACATTATTTATGGCCCAAAGAATTTGTTATACATTCTGATCATGAATCTTTGAAACATATTAAAAGTCAAGCTAAACTGAATCGTAGACATGCTAAATGGGTTGAATTCATTGAGACTTTCCCTTATGTCATTAAACACAAGAAGGGAAAAGAAAATGTTATTGCTGATGCATTGTCTCGTCGCTATACTATGCTTTCACAACTTGACTTCAAAATATTTGGTTTGGAGACCATCAAAGATCAATATGTGCATGATGCTGATTTTAAAGATGTAATGCAGAATTGTAAAGAAGGAAGAATGTGGAACAAGTTTGTTGTTAAAGATGGATTTGTGTTTCGTGCTAACAAGCTATGCATTCCAGCTAGCTTCGTTCGTCTTTTGTTGTTGCAGGAGGCGCATGGAGGAGGATTAATGGGACACTTTGGCGTGAAGAAGATGGAGGACGTACTTTCTACACATTTCTTTTGGCCAAAGATGAGACGGGATGTTGAGCGTTTTATTGCTCGCTACACTACATGTCAAAAAGCTAAGTCATGACTCAATCCTCATGGTTTATATATGCCATTGCCTGTACCTAGTGTTCCTTGGGAGGATATATCTATGGACTTTGTTTTAGGTTTACCTCGAACAAAGAAGGGGAGGGATAGCATATTTGTTGTCGTGGATAGATTCTCGAAAATGGCACACTTTATACCATGTCATAAAAGCGATGATGCTGTTAATGTTGCTGATTTGTTCTTTCGTGAAATTATTCGCTTGCATGGTGTGCCAAATACTATTGTTTCAGATCGTGATACTAAATTTCTTAGCCACTTTTGGAGATGTTTATGGGCTAAGTTGGGGACTAAACTGCTTTTAGTACTACTTGTCACCCCCAAACTGATGGACAAACTGAAGTAGTCAATAGAACGTTGTCTACTATGCTTAGGGCTGTTTTGAAGAATAATAAGAAAATGTGGGAGGAATGCTTGCCTCATATTGAATTTGCTTATAATCGTTCATTGCATTCTACTACTAAGATGTGCCCTTTTGAAGTTGTGTATGGTTTCCTACCTCGTGCACCTATTGATTTGTTGCCTCTTCCATCTTTGGAGAAGGTTAATTTTGATGCTAAACAACGTGCTGAATTGATTTTAAAAATGCATGAGTTAACTAAGGAAAACATTGAGCGCATGAATGCTAAATATAAACTTGCTGGAGATAAGGGTAGAAAACATGTTGTGTTTGCACCTGGAGATCTTGTTTGGTTACATTTGCGTAAGGATAGATTTCCTGATTTGCGCAAATCAAAGTTAATGCCACGTGCTGATGATCCCTTTAAGGTGTTAGAGAAAATAAATGATAATGCATATAAACTTGAGCTGCCTGCAGATTTTGGGGTTAGTCCCACTTTTAACATTGCAGATTTGAAGCCTTATTTGGGTGAGGAAGATGAACTTCCGTCGAGGACGACTTCATTTCAAGAAGGGGAGGATGATGAGGACATCAATACAATTGTTACACCCACAGCCCCTGCTGCTATACATACTGGACCAATTACTAGAGCTCGTGCACGCCAACTAAATTACCAGGTACTTTCGTTTCTTGGTAATGATTCTAATGTTCATGAGAATATGATGCTGCCTAAATTGGATACATTTGTTTTGCTTACAAATGAAGGGCCTAGCTTGGAGAAGGATGAACATTGGAGCAAGAACAAGCATGGAGATGATGGCATGCGCAAGGAGAACAAGAACGGAGTTACCAGTGATGATTTCAGGACTTTGAAGCCACCATAATGGGTGCATGAAGCCTTGGACGAAATATACAAGATGCCACTTCATAAATTTCGTCCCGAGGCTATTTTAGGTGCTGCGTCACCTTATTATTGGGCCAGGCCCATGTAATTTCGAAATACATAAGTATAGGCTATTTTTAGAGTCCGTATGTGTGGGGAAACAAGAGATAGGGTTGATTTCGGACCCCTCCACCAAGGGCCACGAAATTCTCCCCCTCTTCCTCCATATATACAGCCCTTAGGGCATCCTTTAGATTTTGGGTTTTGTTTAGATTAAAAGTTCGCCATAGCTGCAACTTCGCGTACTTCGTTTGTGTTCAACGACCAGACAAAGGCGTCACAGAACCCCACCTTGATCAATAAAGCTTTCATCTTATATTCGCAATATCCAGATTGCAATCTTAGTTTCTTGCTTGTTCTTCGTTTGCTCGCAGGAAACAGACCCTCGTGGTCAGGTTGATCGTGCTCCGGCGTGGTCAATAACCTCTCGGAGTTGGTTTAGCGATTGCTAAGGCGCGACGTCCTCACACGTTCGTAGTCGGATCGTCAAAGTCGACTTCCACCAAAGCGAAATCCACCATCTCATCGAAAGACGGGACACCTTTGCCTCTATCAAGTGGTATCAGATTTCCAGGTTGCTCGGTGAGATTTTACAGTTTTTCGTAGTTTAGATCGAGTCTGTTCTTCATACCTATAGTCCACGAAAAAGCCAAAAAAAAATTAGGGTTAGTTCATCCCATCCAAACCAATCTGAGCCTTGCATTATCTTTTCTGTATTTGCTTTGTTGAATTTGCGGTTGCATCGTCGTGTTCAGTTGCTGGTCTTAGCGTCTAGTCTTTTAGAGTTTCGAGTTCTGTTCACAAGTTGTCACACCGTCGCCGCACCATCATCATCGCCCCTGCCATCTACCACCACCGCTCCGAATCCGTATCCATATACCACCACCAATCCGTGTCCATATACCACCACCGATCCATATCCAAATACTACCACCGCTGCCATATACCACCACCATATATCCACCACCAATCCGAGTTCCTTGCTTATTAGGTTTGTTTTCGGGATCAATCTAGATTCCGATTCGTGTTTCCTTGCCGGAGTAGGTTTCGGAAAAAAAAAGAGCGGAAAAAAAAAATTCAGAGTGTGCTTTTCCCTTGTTTACGTGCCGCGCCGTGATTTTGTTGGTGTTCTAGGCTCGCGTCTCTAGCACAGTCTAGCCTAGGACCAGCACAGTACCGTCGTTGAGCGTTTATTCAACTTTGCATCTCTGAATTGATTATTGCTGACCCTTTTTGCTACCATACTATAAGCCTTCCCAGCTCCACATACATCTACGTCGTGTGTTTTGACTCTCCCTGGTAATCGCTCTATCCAAGCTTTGAGAGTTTTTGACTACAACGGTTGCCGATCACCGCCTGCTGCTGGGTAAGAACTGGTAAGAATTTGAGATTTGCTTGACGGATTTGTGATACACCACCACCACTTCTTAGTAGTCTGTAGGATCATATTCTTGTGTGTTTCTATTGCTGCTAACCATGCCAGGATCACAAGCCGACGAGATTGACTGGGAGAACTTATCGAACAAGGAGCTTCATGATAAGTTTTAGCAAATGATGACTGAACAGGTACAAGATGTGCTGAACAATTTTGAAGAGGCCATGGAGAAGATCACTGGCCTTGAGAAGACGTTCAAAACAAAGCTCGATAACAGATTTAATGAACTGCTTGCGCGTCTTCCACCACCGGCTGCACCTGTCGCACCTCTGCAACAACAACAACTACGCCCCCTTCCGAATCAGTATGGACGAGCACAGCGTGTTCCTATTGAGCCAGGACAAAATTCTGGTGCCGCTGCTACTGCTGTTGGTGCTTCTTTGGCTCCTGCTACTGCTGCTGCTGGTACCCAGGAGGATGATGAGTATGCGGGCGATTATGAGGATGAGGTTGATCAAAATCAGCACTACGTGCAGCCACCTACACCACCACCAGCAGGTCGACCTCAGGTATATCTTCGTAATGGTAGGCTTGCACCACCACCTCAGGTACGAGATGATGTCCATATTCCTAAACTGAAATTGAATATTCCACCATTTGAGGGTAGATATGTTCCTGATATATATCTTACTTGGGAGTTAGAAACTGAACAACGATTTACATGTTTACAATATCCTGAGGAGAGACGAGTTGCTGCTGCTGTTTGTGCTTTCACTAGTTTTGCATGTGTATGGTGGTCTGAACATTGTAGATTATATCCTATTCCAACTACTTGGGCTGCTTTGAAAACTGCTATGCGTACGCGTTGGGTTCCACCATATTATCAACGTGAATTGCTTCAAAAATTGCAGCGTTTAAGACAAGGGAAAAATTCTGTAGAAGAATATTATCAGGAATTACAAACTGGCATGATTAGATGTGGTATCGTTGAGGAGAATGAAGCTATGCTTGCACGTTTTCTGGGTGGATTAAATAGAGAGATTCAGACCATTCTAGACTATAAGGAGTATACTAATATCACTCGTTTATTCCATCTTGCTTGTAAAGCTGAACGTGAAGTGCAGGATCGACAAGCATTGGGGCGAACTAACTTTTCTGCAGGCCGACCTTCATCATGGACACCACGTGCATCTTCTACTTCAACTGCACCAACACCTCCATCCGGTGCCACCTCCAGCCATGATACAAGAAAACAGGCACAACCACCATTATCTGCCAAGAGCGCACCTGCGGGGCCTGCACAACGTTCTTCTTCTTCCATGGCATCAACAGGGCACACAAGTGATATTATTTGTCGTCGTTGTAAGGGAGGAGGTCATTATGCG
Source organism: Triticum aestivum (assembly GCF_018294505.1). Lineage (NCBI taxonomy): Eukaryota > Viridiplantae > Streptophyta > Magnoliopsida > Poales > Poaceae > Triticum > Triticum aestivum. The sequence continues at coordinate 324,021,790 of NC_057813.1, forward strand.
AGAGAATGCAAATCTCCGCGTGTGATGATTGCTACCGCGGATGGTGGATATGAGTCCGCTAGTGACTATGATGAGGAGATATTGGCTCTTATTACACGTGAAGAACATGGTGGAGATGATTCTGATCATGAGACGCAATACATGGCTCCTGAAGACGCTGACAGGTATGAATGTTTAGTTGCTCAACGTGTTTTGAGTGTGCAGGTCACACAAGCTGAGCAAAATTAGAGGCACAATTTGTTCCATACCAAGGGAGTTGTGAAGGAACGTTCTGTGCGCGTCATAATAGACGGAGGGAGCTGCAACAACTTGGCTAGCATGGAGATGGTGGAGAAGCTTTCTCTCACCACAAGACCACATCCACATCCTTACTACATCCAATGGTTCAACAACAGCGGCAAGGTTAAGGTAACACGTACTGTTCGTGTGCATTTTAGTATCTCTACATATGCTGATTATGTTGATTGTGATGTGGTACCTATGCAAGCATGTTCCTTATTACTTGGTAGACCATAGCAATTTGATAAAAATTCTGTACACCATGGTAGAAACAATCACTATACTCTTGTTCATAAGGATAAAAATATTACTTTGCTTCCTATGACTCCTGATTCCATTTTGAAAGATGATATTAATAGAGCTAATAAAGCACAACAGGAGAAGAATAAGAGTGAAAATCAGATTGTGGCAAAAGAATTTGAGCAACAAATGAAGCCTAATAATAAACCATCTAGTGTTGCTTCTGAAATTAAATTGAAAAGTGCATGTTTATTTGCCACCAAATCTGATATTGATGAGCTAGATTTCAGCAAATCTGTTTGCTATGCTTTTGTGTGCAAAGAGGCATTATTTTCATTCGAGGACGTGCCTTCCTCTTTGCCTCCTGCTGTCACTAACATTTTGCAGGAGTTCGCTGACGTTTTTCCACAAGACGTGCCACCGGGATTACCGCCTATTCGAGGGATTGAGCATCAGATTGACTTAATTCCCGGTGCTTCACTGCCAAACCGTGCACCATACCGTACCAATCCAGAGGAGACGAAGGAGATTATGCGTCAAGTACAAGAGCTTCTTGACAAAGGTTATATACGCAAATCCCTTAGTCCTTGTGCTGTTCCTATTATTCTAGTGCCGAAAAAGGATGGTACATCACGTATGTGTGTTGATTGTAGAGGCATTAATAATATTACTATTCGTTATCGTCATCCTATTCCTAGGCTAGATGATATGCTTGATGAATTGAGTGGCTCTACAATATTCTCCAAAGTTGATTTGCGTAGTGGCTACCATCAAATTCGTATGAAATTGGGAGATGAATGGAAAACAGCATTTAAAACTAAGTTTGGATTATATGAGTGGTTAGTCATGCCTTTTGGGTTAACTAATGCACCTAGTACTTTCATGAGATTAATGAACGAAGTTTTACGTGCTTTCATTGGACGATTTGTGGTAGTTTACTTTGATGACATTTTGATTTATAGCAGATCTTTGGAAGAACATTTGGAACATTTACGTGCTGTTTTTATTGCTCTACGTGATGCACGTTTGTTTGGTAACCTTGGGAAGTGCACCTTTTGCACCGACCGAGTATCTTTTCTTGGCTATGTTGTTACTCCACAGGGAATTGAAGTTGACAAAGCCAAGATTGAAGCTATTGAGAGTTGGCCGCAGCCCAAAACGGTCACACAAGTGAGGAGTTTTCTTGGCCTCGCTGGATTCTATAGGCGTTTTGTGAGAGATTTCAGCACCATTGCTGCACCTCTCAACGAGCTTACAAAGAAGGATGTGCCTTTTGTTTGGGGTACCGCACAGGAAGAAGCCTTCACGGTATTGAAAGATAAGTTGACACATGCTCCTTTACTCCAACTTCCTGATTTTAATAAGACTTTTGAGCTTGAATGTGATGCTAGTGGAATTGGATTAGGAGGTGTGTTATTACAAGATGGCAAACCTGTTGCATACTTTTCTGAAAAATTGAGCGGGCCTAGTCTGAATTATTCTACTTATGATAAAGAATTATATGCTCTTGTTCGGACTTTAGAAACATGGCAACATTATTTATGGCCCAAAGAATTTGTTATACATTCTGATCATGAATCTTTGAAACATATTAAAAGTCAAGCTAAATTGAATTGTAGACATGCTAAATGGGTTGAATTCATTGAGACTTTCCCTTATGTCATTAAACACAAGAAGGGAAAAGAAAATGTTATTGCTGATGCATTGTCTCGTCGCTATACTATGCTTTCACAACTTGACTTCAAAATATTTGGTTTGGAGACCATCAAAGATCAATATGTGCATGATGCTGATTTTAAAGATGTAATGTAGAATTGTAAAGAAGGAAGAATGTGGAACAAGTTTGTCGTTAACGATGGATTTGTGTTTCGTGCTAACAAGCTATGCATTCCAGCTAGCTCCGTTCGTCTTTTGTTGTTGCAGGAGGCGCATGGAGGAGGATTAATGGGACACTTTGGCGTGAAGAAGACGGAGGACGTACTTGCTACACATTTCTTTTGGCCAAAGATGAGATGGGATGTTGAGCGTTTTATTGCTCGCTGCACTACATGTCAAAAAGCTAAGTCACGACTCAATCCTCATGGTTTATATATGCCGTTACCTGTACCTAGTGTTCCTTGGGAGGATATATCTATGGACTTTGTTTTAGGTTTACCTCGAACAAAGAAGGGGAGGGATAGCATATTTGTTGTCGTGGATAGATTCTCAAAAATGGCACACTTTATACCATGTCATAAAAGCGATGATGCTGTTAATGTTGCTGATTTGTTCTTTCGTGAAATTATTCGCTTGCATGGTGTGCCAAATACTATTGTTCCAGATCGTGATACTAAATTTCTTAGCCACTTTTGGCGATGTTTATGGGCTAAGTTGGGGACTAAACTGCTTTTTAGTACTACTTGTCACCCCCAAACTGATGGACAAACTGAAGTAGTCAATAGAACGTTGTCTACTATGCTTAGGGCTGTTTTGAAGAATAATAAGAAAATGTGGGAGGAATGCTTGCCTCATATTGAATTTGCTTATAATCGTTCATTGCATTCTACTACTAAGATGTGCCCTTTTGAAGTTGTGTATGGTTTCCTACCTCGTGCACCTATTGATTTGTTGCCTCTTCCATCTTTGGAGAAGGTTAATTTTGATGCTAAACAACGTGCTGAATTGATTTTAAAAATGCATGAGTTAACTAAGGAAAACATTGAGCGCATGAATGCTAAATATAAACTTGCTGGAGATAAGGGTAGAAAACATGTTGTGTTTGCACCTGGAGATCTTGTTTGGTTACATTTGCGTAAGGATAGATTTCCTGATTTGCGCAAATCAAAGTTAATGCCACGTGCTGATGATCCCTTTAAGGTGTTAGAGAAAATAAATGATAATGCATATAAACTTGAGCTGCCTGCAGATTTTGGGGTTAGTCCCACTTTTAACATTGCAGATTTGAAGCCTTATTTGGGTGAGGAAGATGAACTTCCGTCGAGGACGACTTCATTTCAAGAAGGGGAGGATGATGAGGACATCAATACAATTGTTACACCCACAGCCCCTGCTGCTATACATACTGGACCAATTACTAGAGCTCGTGCACGCCAACTAAATTACCAGGTACTTTCGTTTCTTGGTAATGATTCTAATGTTCATGAGAATATGATGCTGCCTAAATTGGATACATTTGTTTTGCTTACAAATGAAGGGCCTAGCTTGGAGAAGGATGAACATTGGAGCAAGAACAAGCATGGAGATGATGGCATGCGCAAGGGAAACAAGAACGGAGTTACAAGTGATGATTTCAGGACTTTGAAACCACCATAATGGGTGCATGAAGCCTTGGACGAAATATACAAGATGCCACTTCATAAATTTCGTCCCGAGGCTATTTTAGGTGCTGCGTCACCTTATTATTGGGCCAGGCCCATGTAATTTCGAAATACATAAGTATAGGCTATTTTTAGAGTCCGTATGTGTGGGGAAACAAGAGATAGGGTTGATTTCGGACCCCTCCACCAAGGGCCACGAAATTCCCCCCTCTTCCTCCATATATACAGCCCTTAGGGCATCGTTTAGACTTTGGGTTTTGTTTAGATTAAAAGTTCGCCATAGCTGCAACTTCGCGTACTTCGTTTGTGTTCAACGACCAGACAAAGGCGTCACAGAACCCCACCTTGATCAATAAAGCTTTCATCTTATATTCGCAATATCCAGATTGCAATCTTAGTTTCTTGCTTGTTCTTCGTTTGCTCGCAGGAAACAGACCCTCGTGGTCAGGTTGATCGTGCTCCGGCGTGGTCAATAACCTCTCGGAGTTGGTTTAGCGATTGCTAAGGCGCGACGTCCTCGCACGTTCGTAGTCGGATCGTCAAAGTCGACTTCCACCAAAGCGATATCCATCATCTCATCGAAAGATCGGGACCCTCGCCGCTATCAATTAAATAGAGAGATTCAGACCATTCTAGACTATAAGGAGTATACTAATATCACTCGTTTATTCCATCTTGCTTGTAAAGCTGAACGTGAAGTGCAGGATCGACAAGCATTGGGGCGAACTAACTTTTCTGCAGGCCGACCTTCATCATGGACACCACGTGCATCTTCTACTTCAACTGCACCAGCACCTCCATCCGGTGCCACCTCCAGCCGTGATACAAGAAAACAGGCACAACCACCATTATCTGCCAAGAGCGCACCTGCGGGGCCTGCACAGCGTTCTTCTTCTTCCATGGCATCAACAGGGCACACAAGTGATATTATTTGTCGTCGTTGTAAGGGAGGAGGTCATTATGCGAGAGAATGCAAATCTCCGCGTGTGATGATTGCTACCGCGGATGGTGGATATGAGTCTGCTAGTGACTATGATGAGGAGACTTTGGCTCTTATTACACGTGAAGAACATGGTGGAGATGATTCTGATCATGAGACGCAATACATGGCTCCTGAAGACGCTGACAGGTATGAATGTTTAGTTGCTCAATGTGTTTTGAGTGTGCAGATCACACAAGCTGAGCAAAATCAGAGGCACAATTTGTTCCATACCAAGGGAGTTGTGAAGGAACGTTCTGTGCGTGTCATCATAGACGGAGGGAGCTGCAACAACTTGGCTAGCATGGAGATGGTGGAGAAGCTTTCTCTCACCACAAGACCACATCCACATCCTTACTACATCCAATGGTTCAACAACAGCGGCAAGGTTAAGGTAACACGTACTGTTCGTGTGCATTTTAGTATCTCTACGTATGCTGATTATGTTGATTGTGATGTGGTACCTATGCAAGCATGTTCCTTATTACTTGGTAGACCATGGCAATTTGATAAAAATTCTGTACACCATGGTAGAAACAATCACTATACTCTTGTTCATAAGGATAAAAATATTACTTTGCTTCCTATGACTCCTGATTCCATTTTGAAAGATGATATTAATAGAGCTAATAAAGCAAAACAGGAGACGAATAAGAGTGAAAATCAGATTGTGGCAAAAGAATTTGAGCAACAAATGAAGCCTAATAATAAACCATCTAGTGTTGCTTCTGAAATTAAATTGAAAAGTGCATGTTTATTTGCCACCAAATCTGATATTGATGAGCTAGATTTCAGCAAATCTGTTTGCTATGCTTTTGTGTGGAAAGAGGCATTATTTTCATTCGAGGACGTGCCTTCCTCTTTGCCTCCTGCTGTCACTAACATTTTGCAGGAGTTCGCTGACGTCTTTCCACAAGACGTGCCACCGGGATTACCGCCTATTCGAGGGATTGAGCATCAGATTGACTTAATTCCCGGTGCTTCACTGCCAAACCGTGCACCATACCGTACCAATCCAGAGGAGACGAAGGAGATTATGCGTCAAGTACAAGAGCTTCTCGACAAAGGTTATATACGCGAATCCCTTAGTCCTTGTGCTGTTCCTATTATTCTAGTGCCGAAAAAGGATGGTACATCACGTATGTGTGTTGATTGTAGAGGCATTAATAATATTACTATTCGTTATCGTCATCCTATTCCTAGGCTAGATGATATGCTTGATGAATTGAGTGGCTCTACAATATTCTCCAAAGTTGATTTACGTAGTGGATACCATCAAATTCGTATGAAATTGGGAGATGAATGGAAAACAGCATTCAAAACTAAGTTTGGATTATATGAGTGGTTAGTCATGCCTTTTGGGTTAACTAATGCACCTAGTACTTTCATGAGATTAATGAACGAAGTTTTACGTGCTTTCATTGGACGATTTGTGGTTAACTAAAGCGATGATGCTGTTAATGTTGCTGATTTGTTCTTTCGTGAAATTATTCGCTTGCATGGTGTGCCAAATACTATTGTTTCAGATCGTGATACTAAATTTCTTAGCCACTTTTGGAGATGTTTATGGGCTAAGTTGGGGACTAAACTGCTTTTTAGTACTACTTGTCACCCCCAAACTGATGGACAAACTGAAGTAGTCAATAGAACGTTGTCTACTATGCTTAGGGCTGTTTTGAAGAATAATAAGAAAATGTGGGAGGAATGCTTGCCTCATATTGAATTTGCTTATAATCGTTCAATGCATTCTACTACTAAGATGTGCCCTTTTGAAGTTGTGTATGGTTTCCTACCTCGTGCACCTATTGATTTGTTGCCTCTTCCATCTTCGGAGAAGGTTAATTTTGATGCTAAACAACGTGCTGAATTGATTTTAAAAATGCATGAGTTAACTAAGGAAAACATTGAGCGCATGAATGCTAAATATAAACTTGCCGGAGATAAGGGTAGAAAACATGTTGTGTTTGCACCTGGAGATCTTGTTTGGTTACATTTGCGTAAGGATAGATTTCCTGATTTGCGCAAATCAAAGTTAATGCCACGTGCTGATGGTCCCTTTAAGGTGTTAGAGAAAATAAATGATAATGCATATAAACTTGAGCTGCCTGCAGATTTTGGGGTTAGTCCCACTTTTAACATTGCAGATTTGAAGCCTTATTGGGGTGAGGAAGATGAACTTCCGTCGAGGACGACTTCATTTCAAGAAGGGGAGGATGATGAGGACATCAATACAATTGTTACACCCACAGCCCCTGCTGCTATACATACTGGACCAATTACTAGAGCTCGTGCACGCCAACTAAATTACCAGGTACTTTCGTTTCTTGGTAATGATTCTAATGTTCATGAGAATATGATGATGCCTAAATTGGATACATTTGTTTTGCTTACAAATGAAGGGCCTAGCTTGGAGAAGGATGAACATTGGAGCAAGAACAAGCATGGAGATGATGGCATGCGCAAGGGAAACAAGAACGGAGTTACAAGTGATGATTTCAGGACTTTGAAGCCACCATAATGGGTGCATGAAGCCTTGGACGAAATATACAAGATGCCACTTCATAAATTTTGTCCCGAGGCTATTTTAGGTGCTGCGTCACCTTATTATTGGGCCAGGCCCATGTAATTTCGAAATACATAAGTATAGGCTATTTTTAGAGTCCGTATGTGTGGGGAAACAAGAGATAGGGTTGATTTCGGACCCCTCCACCAAGGGCCACGAAATTCCCCCCTCTTCCTCCATATATACAGCCCTTAGGGCATCGTTTAGACTTTGGGTTTTGTTTAGAATAAAAGTTCGCCATAGCTGCAACTTCGCGTACTTCGTTTGTGTTCAACGACCAGACAAAGGCGTCACAGAACCCCACCTTGATCAATAAAGCTTTCATCTTATATTCGCAATATCCAGATTGCAATCTTAGTTTCTTCCTTGTTCTTCGTTTGCTCGCAGGAAACAGGCCCTCGTGGTCAGGTTGATCGTGCTCCGGCGTGGTCAATAACCTCTCGGAGTTGGTTTACCGATTGCTAAGGCGCGACGTCCTCGCACGTTCGTAGTCGGATCGTCAAAGTCGACTTCCACCAAAGCGATATCCATCATCTCATCGAAAGACGGGACACCTTTGCCTCTATCAGATGGTCTCCAAACCAAATATTTTGAAGTCAAGTTGTGAAAGCATAGTATAGCGGCGAGACAATGCATCAGCAATAACATTTTCTTTTCCCTTCTTATGTTTAATGACATAAGGAAAAGTCTCAATGAATTCAACCCATTTAGCATGTCAACGATTCAGTTTAGCTTGACTTTTAATATGTTTCAAAGATTCATGATCAGAATGTATAACAAATTCTTTGGGCCATAAATAATGTTGCCATGTTTCTAAAGTCCGAACAAGAGCATATAATTCTTTATCATAAGTAGAATAATTCAGACTAGGCCCACTCAATTTTTCAGAAAAGTATGCAACAGGTTTGCCATCTTGTAATAACACACCGCCTAATCCAATTCCACTAGCATCACATTCAAGCTCAAAAGTCTTATTAAAATCAGGAAGTTGGAGTAAAGGAGCATGTGTCAACTTATCTTTCAATACTGAGAAGGCTTCTTCCTGTGCGGTACCCCAAAGAAAAGGCACATCTTTCTTTGTAAGCTCATTGAGAGGTGCAGCAATGGTGCTGAAATCTCTCACAAAACGCCTATAGAATCCAGCGAGGCCAAGAAAACTCCTCACTTGTGTGACCGTTTTGGGCTGCGGCCAACTCTCAATAGCTTCAATCTTGGCTGTATCAACTTCAATTCCCTGTGGAGTAACAACATAGCCAAGAAAAGATACTCGGTCGGTGCAAAAGGTGCACTTCCCAAGGTTACCAAACAAACGTGCATCATGTAGAGCAATAAAAACATCACGTAAATGTTCCAAATGTTCTTCCAAAGATCTGCTATAAATCAATATGTCATCAAAGTAAACTACCACAAATCGTCCAATGAAAGCACGTAAAACTTCGTTCATTAATCTCATGAAAGTACTAGGTGCATTAGTTAACCCAAAAGGCATGACTAACCACTCATATAATCCAAACTTAGTTTTGAATGTTGTTTTCCATTCATCTCCCAATTTCATACGAATTTGATGGTATCCACTACGCAAATCAACTTTGGAGAATATTGTAGAGCCACTCAATTCATCAAGCATATCATCTAGCCTAGGAATAGGATGACGATAACGAATAGTAATATTATTAATGCCTCTACAATCAACACACATATGTGATGTACCATCCTTTTTCGGCACTAGAATAATAGGAACAGCACAAGGACTAAGGGATTCACGTATATAACCTTTGTCGAGAAGCTCTTGTACTTGACGCATAATCTCCTTCGTCTCCTCTGGATTGGTACGGTATGGTGCACGGTTTGGCAGTGAAGCACCGGGAATTAAGTCAATCTGATTCTCAATCCCTCGAATAGGCGGTAATCCCGGTGGCACGTCTTGTGGAAAGACGTCAGCGAACTCCTGCAAAATGTTAGTGACAGCAGGAGGCAAAGAGGAAGGCACGTCCTCGAATGAAAATAATGCCTCTTTGCACACAAAAGCATAGCAAACAGATTTGCTGAAATCTAGCTCATCAATATCAGATTTGGTGGCAAATAAACATGCACTTTTCAATTTAATTTCAGAAGCAACACTAGATGGTTTATTATTAGGCTTCATTTGTTGCTCAAATTCTTTTGCCACAATCTGATTTTCACTCTTATTCGTCTCCTGTTTTGCTTTATTAGCTCTATTAATATCATCTTTCAAAATGGAATCAGGAGTCATAGGAAGCAAAGTAATATTTTTATCCTTATGAACAAGAGTATAGTGATTGTTTCTACCATGGTGTACATAATTTTTATCAAATTGCCATGGTCTACCAAGTAATAAGGAACAGGCTTGCATAGGTACCACATCACAATCAACATAATCAGCATATGTAGAGATACTAAAATGCACACGAACAGTACGTGTTACCTTAACCTTGCCGCTGTTGTTGAACCATTGGATGTAGTAAGGATGTGGATGTGGTCTTGTAGTGAGAGAAAGCTTCTCCACCATCTCCATGCTAGCCAAGTTGTTGCAGCTCCCTCCGTCTATGATAACGCGCACAGAACGTTCCTTCACAACTCCCTTGGTATGGAACAAATTGTGCCTCTGATTTTGCTCAGCTTGTGTGACCTGCACACTCAAAACACGTTGAGCAACTAAACATTCATACCTGTCAGCGTCTTCAGGAGCCATGTATTGCGTCTCATGATCAGAATCATCTCCACCATGTTCTTCACGTGTAATAAGAGCCAAAGTCTCCTCATCATAGTCACTAGCAGACTCATATCCACCATCCGCGGTAGCAATCATCACACGCGGAGATTTGCATTCTCTCGCATAATGACCTCCTCCCTTACAACGACGACAAATAATATCACTTGTGTGCCCTGTTGATGCCATGGAAGAAGAAGAACGCTGTGCAGGCCCCGCAGGTGCGCTCTTGGCAGATAATGGTGGTTGTGCCTGTTTTCTTGTATCACGGCTGGAGGTGGCACCGGATGGAGGTGCTGGTGCAGTTGAAGTAGAAGATGCACGTGGTGTCCATGATGAAGGTCGGCCTGCAGAAAAGTTAGTTCGCCCCAATGCTTGTCGATCCTGCACTTCACGTTCAGCTTTACAAACAAGATGGAATAAACGAGTGATATTAGTATACTCCTTATAGTCTAGAATGGTCTGAATCTCTCTATTTAATCCACCCAGAAAACGTGCAAGCATAGCTTCATTCTCCTCAACAATACCGCATCTAATCATGCCAGTTTGTAATTCCTGATAATATTCTTCTACGGAATTTTTCCCTTGTCTTAAACGCTGCAATTTTTGAAGCAATTCATGTTGATAATATGGTGGAACCCAACGCGTACGCATAGCAGTTTTCAAAGCAGCCCAAGTAGTTGGAATAGGATATAATCTACAATGTTCAGACCACCATACACATGCAAAACTAGTGAAAGCACAAACAGCAGCAGCAACTCGTCTCTCCTCAGGATATTGTAAACATGTAAATCGTTGTTCAGTTTCTAACTCCCAAGTAAGATATATATCAGGAACATATCTACCCTAAAATGGTGGAATATTCAATTTCAGTTTAGGAATATGGACATCATCTCGTACCTGAGGTGGTGGTGCAGGCCTACCATTACGAATATATACCTGAGGTCGACCTGCTGGTGGTGGTACAGGTGGCTGCACGTAGTGCTGATTTTGATCAACCTCATCCTCATAATCTCCCACATAATCATCCTCCTCCGCATCAGCAGCAGGAGCCACAGAAGTATCAACAGCAGCACCAACAGTTTGGCCAAACGCAAGAGGAACACGGCTTGCTCGGCGGAGGTCTGTTTCGCGATGTGGAGGTAGTCGTTGTTGTTGTTCTTGGAGAGGTGCGTTAGGTGCAGCGGGTGGTGGTGGTGGAAGACGCGTGAGCAATTCATTAAACTTGTTATCGAGCTTTGTTTCGAACGTCTTCTCAAGGCTAGTGATCTTCTCCATGGCCTCTTCAAAATTGTTCAGCACATCTTGCACCTGTTCAGTCATCATTTGCTGAAACTTATCATGAAGCTCCTTGTTCGATAAATTCTCCCAGTCAATCTCGTCGGCTTGTGATCCTGGCATGGTTAGCAGCAATAGAAACACACAAGAATATGATCCTACAGAATACGAACAAGTGGTGGTGGTGGGTGTCACAAATCCGTCAAGCAAAACTCAAATTCTTACCAGTTCTTACCCAGCAACAGGCGGTGATCGGCAACCTTTGTAGTCAAAATTCTCAAAGCTTGGATAGAGCGATTACCAGGGAGAGTCAAACGCACGACGTAGATGTATGTGGAGCTGGGAAGGCTTATAATATGTTAGCAAAAAGGGTCAGCAATAATCAATTCAGAGATGCAAAGTTGAATAAACGCTCAACGACGGTACTGTGCTGGTCCTAGGCTTGACTGTGCTAGAGACGCGAGCCTAGAACACCAACAAAATCACGGCGCGGCACGTAAACAAGGGAGGAGCACACTCTGAATTTTTTTTCTCTTTTTTTTTGCACTTTTTTTTCCTTTTTTTTTGCTCCGCAACAATTTTTTTTCGAAAAAGTCTACAAATGGTCTAAAAACTGCCTAGCCAGAATTTTCCAGACTTAGTTTTTTTTTTGAAATTGGAACTATTTTTCTTCTGCGGATGGCTCGGAAGTTGGGGAGTCCTTCTCTGTCACGACTCGGAGTGTCGCGTGATCCGGAAATCGAGAACAATGCAACAATTACTGGACTCGGACTAGGACTGGTGGCGGAGATGAATCTGGTGGAACTCAGACAGGTGGCGGATATATGTTGCAGGTGAACTCGGATTGGCGTGATGGCGGCGGATATGTGGTGGCGTATATGGATTCGGATTGGCGGTGAATATGTGGTGGTGATATATGGCAACAGCGACGATGATGATGCGGTGGTGATATATGGCAGCGACGACGTGACAACCTGTGAACAGAACTCGAAACTCTAAAAGACTAGACGCTAAGACAAGCAACTGGGCACGACGATGCAACCGCAAATTCAACAAAGCAAATACAGAAAAGATTATGCAAGGCTCAGATTGGTTCGGATGGGATGAACTAACCCTAATTTTTTTTGGCTTTTTCGTGGACTATAGGTATGAAGAACAGACTCGATCTAAACTACGAAAAATTGTAAAATCTCACCGAGCAACCTGGAAATCTGATACCACTTGATAGAGGCAAAGGTGTCCTGTCTTTCGATGAGATGATGGATATCGCTTTGGTGGAAGTCGACTTTGACGATCCGACTACGAACGTGCGAGGACGTCGCGCCTTAGCAATCGCTAAATCAACTCCGAGAGGTTATTGACCACGCTGGAGCACGATCAACCTGACCACGAGGGTCTGTTTCCTGCGAGCAAACGAAGAACAAGCAAGAAACTGAGATTGCAATCTGGATATTGCGAATATAAGATGAAAGCTTTATTGATCAAGGTGGGGTTCTGTGACGCCTTTGTGTGGTCGTTGAACACAAACGAAGTACGCGAAGTTGCAGCTATGGTGAACTTTTAATCTAAACAAAACCCAAAGTCTAAATGGTGCCCTAAGGGCTGTATATATGGAGGAAGAGAGGGGGAATTTCGTGGCCCTTGGTGGAGGGGTCCGAAATCAACCCTATCTCTTGTTTCCCCACACATACGGACTCTAAAAATAGCCTATACTTATGTATTTCGAAATTACATGGGCCTGGCCTAATAAAAAGGTGACGCAGCACCTATAATAGCCTCGGGACGAAATTTATGAAGTGGCATCTTGTATATTTCGTCCATGGCTTCATGCACCCATTATGGTGGCTTCAAAGTCCTGAAATCATCACTTGTAACTCCGTTCTTGTTCCCATTGCGCATGGCATCATCTCCATGCTTGTTCTTGCTCCAATGTTCATCCTTCTCCAAGCTAGGCCCTTCATTTGTAAGCAAAACAAATGTATCCAATTTAGGCAGCATCATATTCTCATGAACATTAGAATCATTACCAAGAAACGAAAGTACCTGATAATTTAATTGGCGTGCGTGAGCTCTAGTAATTGGTCCCGTATATGTAGAAGTAGGGGCTGTGGGTGTAACAATGGTATTGATGTCCTCATCATATTCTTCACACCAATCAGAATTACCACTCGTCATACCTCACCACGCCTTACCGGACATAACCATCTCGTCGAAGGACTAGAGATAAGCTCGTGCCTACCCAAGACAGAGACTTTCCCGGATTCTTCCCAGTAGGCATGAAAATCATACGGGGGTGATTACTATTAGGAGCATATCAAATACCAACAGCAAGGCATCATCATTATGCACTCATGAATGTGATCATAACATCACATAAAATATCGAATACTTCGTGTCAAGGTGATGTCGTATTTGCATCAAATGACGCGCAACAAATATTATGCCGGGGTTCAGAATGCTTGCCTTCAAGAGTATGCAAGTGGGGGTGCACTTTTTTGAAAGTTGCTTCCTCTTCAAAAATCCTATTAAAAAATTTAAATCAACACATAGTTTCAAAACGGTACAAAAAAGTTGTCTGGATTTTTTTCAAATAAATATGAAAATAAACTAGACAAAATTTGAGAAACAACAGAAAAAGAATCAATCATTTGGACTTATATTTCAAAAGTTATAGCCAGTCAAAGTTTAGTCAAAATTCTGTTTTTAAAAAAAATTAGAAAAAGAACGGTTCGGGGCGTACGCTTTCGAAGGCGTATTCGGTGGAATACGCTTCCACTTAAGACAACGTGGATCGGCTCGTGGGTCACTGACAGTGGGTCCCATGGGCCCACTAGTCAGGTTTGACCAGTCGTCGTGCCTCCTTTCTCCTCTGGCCGGGCAGAGGCGGGGCTCCGGCGATCGCCGTCGATGAACGGCGGCTCCCCGCGGAATTCCGAGGGCAGTCATGGATCCGCCAGTCGAGGGTGGTCCTCCCAGTGGTCGAGAGGGTCATGGGGACAAAGGGATTCACTGGCGGCAACCTCCGCGACGGACGGTGGCTTCTGGTGGATCGGGGTTTCGACCTACGGTGGCTCCCGATCGAAGCTAAGAGGTGGGGTGGCTCCGCAAGGTCGAGGGGAGTTGGACGGTGGCACTGGATGGATTGGGGAGGCCCTGCTTGCGACGAACGGGACCGGAGCGTGGCGGCGGCCGAACTGACCGGAGACGAGGAAGACGGCCTCCCCCCATCGATTGTTGGCTATGGGAGCACTAGAGGGATGGCCTGAGGTCGCCTGAAGGCCTGGACGAGCTCGGGGCTCCTATTTATAGGCGGTCGGAGTCGGTTCAACGGCGGCAGTGGATAGGGACGGTGTACCGCCGTTTTGTAGCCAGGGGGCGCGTGTGATAGAGGCAAAGGTGTCCCGTCTTTCGATGAGATGATGGATTTCGCTTTGGTGGAAGTCGACTTTGACGATCTGACTACGAACGTGCGAGGACGTCGCGCCTTAGCAATCGCTAAACAAATCAGCAACATTAACAGCATCATCGCTTTTATGACATGGTATAAAGTATGCCATTTTCGAGAATCTAGCCACGACAACAAATATGCTATCCCTCCCCTTCTTTGTTCGAGGTAAACCTAAAACAAAGTCCATAGATAATCCTCCCAAGGAACACTAGGTACAGGCAAAGGCATATATAAACCATGAGGATTGAGTCGTGACTTAGCTTTTTGACATGTAGTGCAGCGAGCAATAAAACGCTCAACATCCCGTCTCATCTTTGGCCAAAAGAAATGTGTAGCAAGTACGTCCTCCGTCTTCTTCACGCCAAAGTGTCCCATTAATCCTCCTCCATGCGCCTCCTGCAACAACAAAAGACGAACAGAACTAGCTGGAATGCATAGCTTGTTAGCACGAAACACAAATCAATCGTTAACGACGAACTTGTTCCACATTCTTCCTTCTTTACAATTCTGCATTACATCTTTAAAATCAGCATCATACACATATTGATCTTTGATGGTCTCCAAACCAAATATTTTGAAGTCAAGTTGTGAAAGCATAGTATAGCGACAAGACAATGCATCAGCAATAACATTTTCTTTTCCCTACTTGTGTTTAATGACATAAGGGAAAGTCTCAATGAATTCAACCCATTTAGCATGTCTACGATTCAGTTTAGCTTGACTTTTAATATGTTTCAAAGATTCATGATCAGAATGTATAATAAATTCTTTGGGCCATATATAATGTTGCCATGTTTCTAAAGTCCGAACAAGAGCATATAATTCTTTATCATAAGTAGAATAATTCAGACTAGGCCCACTCAATTTTTCAGAAAAATATGCAACAGGTTTGCCATCTTGTAATAACACACCTCCTAATCCAATTCCACTAGCATCACATTCAAGCTCAAAAGTCTTATTAAAATCAGGAAGTTGGAGTAAAGGAGCATGTGTCAACTTATCTTTCAATACCGTGAAGGCTTCTTCCTGTGCGGTACCCCAAAGAAAAGGCACATCTTTCTTTGTAAGCTCATTGAGAGGTGCAGCAATGGTGCTGAAATCTCTCACAAAACGCCTATAGAATCCTCACTTGTGTGACCGTTTTGGGCTGCGGCCAACTCTTAATAGCGTCAATCTTGGCTTTATCAACTTCAATTCCCTGTGGAGTAACAACATAGCCAAGAAAAGATACTCGGTCAGTGCAAAAGGTGCACTTCCCAAGGTTACCAAACAAACGTGAATCACTTAGAGCAATAAAAACATCACGTAAATGTTCCAAATGTTCTTCCAAAGATCTGCTATAAATCAATATGTCATCAAAGTAAACTACCACAAATCGTCCAATGAAAGCACGTAAAACTTCGTTCATTAATCTCATGAAAGTACTAGGTGCATTAGTTAAACCAAAGCCATGACTAACCACTCATATAATCCAAACTTAGTTTTAAATGCTGTTTTCCATTCATCTCCCAATTTCATACGAATTTGATGGTATCCACTATGCAAATCAACTTTGGAGAATATTGTAGAGCCACTCAATTCATTAAGCATATCATTTCGATAGAGGCAAAGGTGTCCCGTCTTTCGATGAGATGATGGATTTCGCTTTGGTGGAAGTCGACTTTGACGATCGGACTACGAACGTGCGAGGACGTCACGCCTGAGCAATCGCTAAACCAACTCCGAGAGGTTATTGATCACGCCAGAGCACGATCAACCTGACCATGAGGGTCTGTTTCCTGCGAGCAAACGAAGAACAAGCAAGAAACTGAGATTGCAATCTGGATATTGCGAATATAAGATGAAAGCTTTATTGTTCAAGATGGGGTTCTATGACGCATTTGTCTGGTCGTTGAACACAAACGAAGTACGCGAAGTTGCAGCTATGGCGAACTTTATTCTAAACAAAACCCGAAGTCTAAACGGTGCCCTAACTGTATATATGGAGGAAGAGAGGGGGAATTTCGTGGCCCTTGGTGGAGGGGTCCGAAATCAACCCTATATCTTGTTTCCCCACACATACAGACTCTAAAAATAGCCTATACTAATGTATTTCGAAATTACATGGGCCTAGCCCAATAAAAAGGTGACGCAGCACCTATAATAGCCTCTGGACGAAATTTATGAAGTGGCATCTTGTATATTTCGTCCAAGGCTTCATGCACTCGTTATGGTGGCTTCAAAGACCTGAAATCATCACTCATAACTTCGTTCTTGTTCCCCTTGCACATGCCATCATCTCCATGCTTTCTCTTGCTCCAATGTTCATCCTTCTCCAAGCTAGGCCCTTCATTTGTAAGCAAAACAAATGTATCCAATTTAGGTAGCATCATATTCTCATGAACATTAGAATCATTACCAAGAAGCGAAAGTACCTGGTAATTTAGTTGGCGTGCGCGAGCTCTAGTAATTGGTCCTGTATGTATAGCAGCAGGGGTTGTGGGTGTAATAATGGTATTGATGTCCTCATCAGCGTGGCGATGGCTGGCAGGGTCTGGCAGGGCGAGAGGATGAGCTTCCGCTGTTCAGGGCGAGCTGGCGCACGGCTGTGGCTCGGGTGGCGCCATCCATGGTAGGAGCCTGCTGCGACCGTCCGCTAGCTGCCATGGCCGACCTGACGGTGGCGCTGCAGGGCTCTATGGGCGGCTTGGAGGGTTCTGATGAGCGGGAGAGGACAGGGTGTGGCTCTGCGGGTGAGCAAAGGCCAGGGGCGCGGGGTGAGCAAACGCGGCGGCTCGGGCGCACACACGTGCAAAACGTGCGCTCTGGCCGTGCCCAGAGCACGCACGCTATGTGCTCGGCAAAATGCCAAGGCAAGTTAGAGGGCTAGGATGAGGCTGGGGATTAACAGGTCTAGGTTAGAGGTGGCTAGGAGGTTAGTGGACATGATGGTTGGGTTAGGGGACCAAGTTCATAACACAAACTAAAAACTATGTCAAATTTGGCCATGCACACAAGGTGCTTGACAGAATGCCATGGGCTACTAGGCATCACTTGGGGTGGCCAAAAACTCCAGATCAAAGTCTCTTTAGAAGATAAAGAGGGTGGCAAGGTTACTTTGACAAAAACAAAAACTCCCTAGTGCAAGTTTTTGAGAAAACCAAATCTGGACAGAAAATAAAGGCTATTATTGCATGGACCAAAAATATTCCAATGGTTCCAATCTCCTGGACTTAAGGGTTTCGTAAGGTGGACTATAAGCAGGAAAGATCTCATGGGCACTAGAGCAAAACAAAATAGGGTTGTAGTAGAAAATACCAAAATGGGCCAGAGAGCAAAAGAGGATGTTTTGCTCAAATTTTTCAAAGAACACGAGTGGGTCTTTGCATATAAATGAATCATATACTTCTACTAACATCTCCCAACTTTGGTGATTTTTTTAAAGAAATATTTAAATAGGTTGTAGTGAAAAATCACAAACTGGACCAGTTTTGGAAACTTGGGGTAGAGCTCAAAATCTCCAAATGACTAAAAGATATTATTGCACAAAAGTGATGTTGGAACATCACATGACATCCCCAAATTTTGGTGGAAATATTAAAGAAGTATTTGCAAGGGTTGTAGTGCAAATGGAACTCTAAAACTAATGAAAAAAATCATTTGAAAGAAATAAAGCTTAGGAAAAATAATTGTAGAAATAATTCCACTGATAAGAAGAAATGGTCTTGGGGAGATATACAAGTCCAATAATATTTTTGAAAAGTTTTCTATTTGGAGGAAAACTCCACAACTTAGAAGAAAAGAGTGGTTCTGAATCAAAAGAAAATCCAGAAAATAAAAATTTAATTTACCAAGGCAAAATTTTAATTGATAAATCATGGTTAAATTTCTGGGGTGTTACAACACTACCCCCCTTAAGAAAAATCTCGGCCTTGAGATTTGCTAAGGTCTATTTTGAAAATATTACTCCTACCATCTCAAAGTAATATCAAAAAAATAACCATCATACTCATGCAATTAAATCGTGGCTACAATAAGTGGGCAATTAAGTGGTGTAAAGCTATAGTGTGGCATACTGGCGCTGCGTGGAAAAATCTATGGTTGGGGAAAACAAGGAATTTCTACTTTTGGTTATAGTAAATTTAGAAAAAACTTCTAAATTACTAAAATACACTGGCCGCACCCGAGAGCTCAGTGCTCTCTCTGGCTGACAGGTGGACCCAGGGCCCACTGTCAGTCTCTTCTTCTACCTCTGGCTCTCTCTTCTTCTTCTCTCTCGCGCGCTTTCTCACACTTTCTCCACAGGCGACGTCTAGCGCGTAGAGCATCTAGGCCGTACTGCGGTAGTGCGCGGCGTATTAGCTGCCGGTGCAGCATGCACTCACCTCGCGGGCCAGTGCGCTATCGGCACTACTCGCGCATTCGCCTCCGAACACCGGCGATCGAGCGACGAGCGGCGCTGGTGGACTTCGCCCACTGTACATCGATCTCGAGCTATAAAACGACCGAGGTGCTCCTTTCTTCTTCCTCACACCTAGCCTCGCTTCTCCTTCTCCTCCCTTCTCCTCCATTTCTGTTTGCAGGAGCTCGAAACGAGGCTCTAATGGCGGAGGTGATGCCAAACTGGTACGTGATCCTGATGTGTGGAGGGTTGGCGGCATTGCTGGGGTTCTCTGTGCTCTTGTGCGTGATGATCCTTGATGATCGTCGTGATGCTGTCGCTCGAGTGTTAGGTCTCCGCGGTAGCGGTGATCATGAGGATTAAGTGCGGTGTCGGGTCCTAACCGTTGTCGGTGTGCTGGAGGCAATCTTGCACCCGAACAATCGCCCACTAATTTCTCCTTCAGAGGCTGTGTGTGCTAGGGAGGTGATCAGTTAGGTGCAACATGTGACGTGCATTTGCAACTAGTGCACATGGTCAAGTGGTTGTGGTTGTGAGTCTGTTGTCGTGGTGCTGCGTGAATAAAAATCTATGTCGTGAAGAGATATATGCCGCAACAACTCAGGGAAAAATCTCACTTCAGAATTTACCGGGAGTGAAAACAGTTAATAAAAATTAACAGCAGTAAAAACTACTCACATTAATTGAAACCAAAAATTTAATTCATCACACAAATTCAGGATACCATGCATAAGTTGTAACACATAAACAAAGGCTAGGACAATAAACATAGCAGTGACGTCTACAACGACAACGGTAAATGGACAGGGTCCTGAGAAAATGTCTCTGGTACTGGGGCACACTCTTCTTCTATCGGGGAAAGCGGATTGACTAGTCGATGAACGCGTCTTTCTTGGTCTGGCCTCAGTGGTCTGCCGAAGGCGATCTGTGGATTTAAATCAGCGAGGCTCTGGAGATAACCCATTACTCGTTGGGTCAAACGCTCTTGAGCGATGACATACTGGCTAAGGTTGGCCAGTACTGGGTCTCTCTTGATTCATCCACCGGGAAAAGATGTTACTTCTCCGGGTGCTGCACGACTCGGGAAGTAATAATACCCTTGTTCGCTGGCATAGGGTACCGCGAATCGAAGGCGAGCAAGCGCTTCGTACACAGCAGCTTCTATGGCCATTTATGGAGTCGGCATAGATTTCCCCACGAAGGAGACTTCCGTTGGGTCTTGGTTTGGGTTTGCGGGAGGGATGTGCACCACTGCCCAATATTTCGAGGTGGATGGGGTGACCCTCGATTTGAGCAACTCGTACTGGGGTGGATGGATAGCACTCATGGTACTGCAGGTAAAGTCCCACAATATTTTAACAAAGCTACCTGGGGATGCATCTGGAGTTCTCAGATAAATACTAGGGCTCTGCATGGCAAAGAAATGTCTGTGAGAGTTGTGCAAAAGGTGAGGGATACTTGGCAAGGTGATGAGGACATCAATACCATTGTTACACCCACAGCCCCTACTGCTACATATACGGGACCAATTACTAGAGCTCGCGCACGCCAATTAAATTATCAGGGCCTAGCTTGGAGAAGGATGAACATTGGAGCAAGAACAAGCATGGAGATGATGCCATGCGCAAGGGGAACAAGAACGGAGTTACAAGTGATGATTTCAGGACTTTGAAGCCACCATAATGGGTGCATGAAGCCTTGGACGAAATATACAAGATGCCACTTCATAAATTTCGTCCCGAGGCTATTATAGGTGCTGCGGCACCTTTTTATTGGGCCAGGCCCATGTAATTTCGAAATACATAAGTATAGGCTATTTTTAGAGTCCGTATGTGTGGTTGATTTCGGACCCCTCCACCAAGGGCCACAAAATTCCCCCTCTCTTCCTCCATATATACAGCCCTTAGGGCACCGTTTAGACTTTGGGTTTTGTTTAGATTAAAAGTTCGCCATAGCTGCAACTTCGCGTACTTCGTTTGTGTTCAACGACCAGACAAAGGCGTCACAGAGCCCCACCTTGATCAATAAAGCTTTCATCTTATATTCGCAATATCCAGATTGCAATCTCAGTTTCTTGCTTGTTCTTCGTTTGCTCACAGGAAACAGACCCTCGTGGTCAGGTTGATCGTGCTCCGGCGTGGTCAATAACCTCTCGGAGTTGGTTTAGCGATTGCTAAGGCGCGACGTCCTCGCACGTTCGTAGTCGGATCGTCAAAGTCGACTTCCACCAAAGCGATATCCATCATCTCATCGAAAGACGGGACACCTTTGCCTCTATCAAGTGGTATCAGATTTCCAGGTTGCTCGGTGAGATTTTACAGTTTTTCATAGTTTAGATCGAGTCTGTTCTTCATACCTATAGTCCACGAAAAAGCCAAAAAAAATTAGGGTTAGTTCATCCCATCCGAACCAATCTGAGCCTTGCATAATCTTTTCTGTATTTGCTTTGTTGAATTTGCGGTTGCATCGTCGTGTCCAGTTGCTGGTCTTAGCGTCTAGTCTTTTAGAGTTTCGAGTTCTGTTCACAGGTTGTCACGTCGCCGCTGCCATATATCACCACCGCATCATCATCGTCGCTGTTGCCATATACCACCACCACATATTCACCGCCAATCCGAATCCATATACGCCACCACATATCCGCCGCCATCACGCCAATCCGAGTTCACCTGCAACATATATCCGCCACCTGTCCGTGTTCCACCAGGTTCATCTCCGCCACCAGTCCGAGTTCCACCAGATTCATCTCCGCCACCAGTTCTAGTCCGAGTCCAGTAATTGTTGCATTGTTCTCGATTTCCAGATCACGCGATACTCCGAGTCGTGACAGAGAAGGACTCCCCAACTTCCGAGCCATCCGCAGAAGAAAAATAGTTCCAATTTCAAAAAAAAAACTAAGTCTGGAAAATTCTGGCTAGGCAGTTTTTAGACCATTTGTAGACTTTTTCGAAAAAAATTTGTTGCGGAGCAAAAAAAAAGAGGAAAAAAAAGTGCAAAAAAAAGAGAAAAAAAATTCAGAGTGTATTCCTCCCTTGTTTACGTGCCGCGCCGTGATTTTGTTAGTGTTCTAGGCTCGCGTCTCTAGCACAGTTTAGCCTAGGACCAGCACAGTACCGTCGTTGAGCGTTTATTCAACTTTGCATCTCTGAATTGATTATTGCTGACCCTTTTTGCTACCATATTATAAGCCTTCCCAGCTCCACATACATCTACGTCGTGCGTTTGACTCTCCCTGGTAATCGCTCTATCCAAGCTTTGAGAGTTTTGACTACAACGGTTGCCGATCACCGCCTGTTGCTGGGTAAGAACTGGTAAGAATTTGAGTTTTGCTTGACGGATTTGTGACAACCACCACCACCACTTGTTCGTAGTCTGTAGGATCATATTCTTGTGTGTTTCTATTGCTGCTAACCATGCCAGGATCACAAGCCGACGAGATTGACTGGGAGAATTTATCGAACAAGGAGCTTCATGATAAGTTTCAGCAAATGATGACTGAACAGGTGCAAGATGTGCTGAACAATTTTGAAGAGGCCATGGAGAAGATCACTGGCCTTGAGAAGACGTTCGAAACAAAGCTCGATAACAAGTTTAATGAATTGCTCGCGCGTCTTCCACCACCACCACCCGCTGCACCCAACGCACCTCTCCAACAACAACAACAACGACTACCTCCACATCGCGAAACAGACCTCCGCCGAGCAAGCCGTGTTCCTCTTGCGTTTGGCCAAACTGTTGATGCTGCTGTTGATACTTTTGTGGCTCCTGCTGCTGATGCGGAGGAGGATGATTATGTGGGAGATTATGAGGATGAGGTTAATCAGCACTACGTGCAGCCACCTGTACCACCACCAGCAGGTCGACCTCAGGTATATATTCGTAATGGTAGGCCTGCACCTCAGGTACGAGATGATGTCCATATTCCTAAACTGAAATTGAATATTCCACCATTTGAGGGTAGATATGTTCCTGATATATATCTTACTTGGGAGTTAGAAACTGAACAACGATTTACATGTTTACAATATCCTGAGGAGAGACGAGTTGCTGCTGCTATTTGTGCTTTCACTAGTTTTGCATGTGTATGGTGGTCTGAACATTGTAGATTATATCCTATTCCAACTACTTGGGCTGCTTTGAAAACTGCTATGCGTACGCGTTGGGTTCCACCATATTATCAACGTGAATTGCTTCAAAAATTGCAGCGTTTAAGACAAGGGAAAAATTCTGTAGAAGAATATTATCAGGAATTACAAACTGGCATGATTAGATGTGGTATTGTTGAGGAGAATGAAGCTATGCTTGCTCGTTTTTTGGGTGGATTAAATAGAGAGATTCAGACCATCCTAGACTATAAGGAGTATACTAATATCACTCGTTTATTCCATCTTACTTGTAAAGCTGAACGTGAAGTGCAGGATCGACAAGCATTGGGGCGAACTAACTTTTCTGCAGGCCGACCTTCATCATGGACACCACGTGCATCTTCTACTTCAACTGCACCAGCACCTCCATCCGGTGCTACCTCCAGCCGTGATACAAGAAAATAGGCACAACCACCATTATCTGCCAAGAGCGCACCTGCGGGGCCTGCACAGCGTTCTTCTTCTTCCATGGCATCAACAGGGCACACAAGTGATATTATTTGTCGTCGTTGTAAGGGAGGAGGTCATTATGCGAGGGAATGCAAATCTCCGCGTGTGATGATTGCTACCGCGGATGGTGGATATGAGTCCGCTAGTGACTATGATGAGGAGACTTTGGCTCTTATTACACGTGAAGAACATGGTGGAGATGATTCTGATCATGAGACGCAATACATGGCTCCTGAAGACGCTGACAGGTATGAATGTTTAGTTGCTCAACATGTTTTGAGTGTGCAGATCACACAAGCTGAGCAAAATCAGAGGCACAATTTGTTCCATACCAAGGGAGTTGTGAAGGAACGTTCTGTGCGCGTCATCATAGACGGAGGGAGCTGCAACAACTTGGCTAGCATGGAGATGGTGGAGAAGCTTTCTCTCACCACAAGACCACATCCACATCCTTACTACATCCAACGGTTCAACAACAGCGGCAAGGTTAAGGTAACACGTACTGTTCGTGTGCATTTTAGTATCTCTACATATGCTGATTATGTTGATTGTGATGTGGTACCTATGCAAGCATGTTCCTTATTACTTGCATATGCTTTTATCAAATTGCCATGGTCTACCAAGTAATAAGGAACATGCTTGCATAGGTACCACATCACAATCAACATAATCAGCATATGCAGAGATACTAAAATGCACACGAACAGTACGTGTTACCTTCACCTTGTCGCTGTTGTTGAACCATTGGATGTAGTAAGGATGTGGATGTGGTCTTGTGGTGAGAGAAAGCTTCTCCACCATCTCCATGCTAGCCAAGTTGTTGCAGCTCCCTCCGTCTATTATGACGCGCACAGAACGTTCCTTCACAACTCCCTTGGTATGGAACAAATTGTGCCTCTGATTTTGCTCAGCTTGTGTGACCTGCACACTCAAAACACGTTGAGCAACTAAACATTCATACCTGTCAGCGTCTTCAGGAGCCATGTATTGCGTCTCATGATCAGAATCATCTTCACCATGTTCTTCACGTGTAATAAGAGCCAAAGTCTCCTCATCATAGTCACGAGCGGACTCAGATCCACCATCTGCGGTAGCAACCATCACACGCGGAGATTTGCATTCTCTCGCATAATGACCTCCTCCCTTACAACGACGACAAATAATATCACTTGTGTGCCCTGTTGATGCCATGGAAGAAGAAGAACTCTGTGCAGGCGCAGCAGGTGCGCTCTGGGCAGATAATGGTGGTTGTGCCTGTTTTCTTGTATCACGACTGGAGGAGGCACCTGATTGAGGTTCTGGTGCAGTTGAAGTAGAATATGCACGCGGTGTCCATGATGAAGGTCGGCCTGCAGAAAAGTTAGATCGCGCCAATGCTTGTCGATCCTGCACTTCACGTTCAGCTTTACAAGCAAGATGGAATAAACGAGTGATATTAGTATACTCCTTATAGTCTAGAATGGTCTGAATCTCTCTATTTAATCCACCCAGAAAACGTGCAAGCATAGCTTCATTCTCCTCAACAATACCACATCTAATCATGCCAGTTTGTAATTCCTGATAATATTCTTCTACAGAATTATTCCCTTGTCTTAAACACTGCAATTTTTGAAGCAATTCACGTTGATAATATGGTGGAACCCAACGCGTACGCATAGCAGTTTTCAAAGCAGCCCAAGTAGTTGGAATAGGATATAATCTACAATGTTCAGACCACCATACACATGCAAAACTAGTGAAAGCACAAACAGCAGCAGCAACCCGTCTCTCCTCGGGATATTGTAAACATGTAAAACGTTGTTCAGTTTCTAACTCCCAAGTAAGATATATATCAGGAACATATCTACCCTCAAATGGTGGAATATTCAATTTAAGTTTAGGAATATGCGCATCATCTCGTACCTGAGGTGGTGGTGCAGGCCTACCATTACGAATATATACCTGAGGTCGACCTGCTGGTGGTGGTGCTGGTGGGTGCACGTAGTTCTGATTTTGATCAACCTCATCCTCATAATCGCCCGCATACTCATCATCCTCCTGGGTACCAGTAGCAGCAGTAGCAGGAGCCAAAGAAGCATTAATAACAGGAACAACAACACCAGAAGTTTGGCCATCCTCAATAGGAACACGCTTCGCTCGTCCATACTGATTCGGAAGGATGCGTTGTTGTTGGTGTTGCAGAGGTGCGATAGGTGCAGCCGGCGGTGGTGGTGGTAAACGCGCGAGCAATTCATTAAACTTGCTATCAAGCTTTGTTTCGAACGTCTTCTCCATGCCATCTATCTTCTCCATGGCCTCGTCAAATCTGTTTAGCACATCTTGCACCTGTCCACTCATCATTTGCTGAAATTTATCATGTAGCTGTTTGTTTGTCAGGTTCTCCCTATCAGTCTCATCGGCTTGTGATCCTACCATGGTTAGCAGCAAATAGAAACACACAAGAATATGATCCTACAGACTACTAAGAAGTGGTGGTGGTGTATCACAAACACGTCAAGCAAAACTCAAATTCTTACCAGTTCTTACCCAGCAGCAGGTGGTGATCGGCAACCGTTGTAGTCAAAACTCTCAAAGCTTGGATAGAGCGATTACCAGGGAGAGTCAAACGCACGACGTAGATGTATGTGGAGCTGGGAAGGCTTATAATATGGTAGCAAAAAGGGTCAGCAATAATCAATTCAGAGATGCAAAGTTGAATAAACGCTCAACGACGGTACTGTGCTGGTCCTAGGCTAGACCGTGCTAGAGGCGCGAGCCTAGAACACTAACAAAATCACGGCGCTGCACGTAAACAAGGAAAAAGCACACTCTGGAAAAAAAATTCGCTCTCTTTTTTTTGCGCTCTTTTTTTTGCGCTGCTTTTTTTTTTGCGAAAAATCTCTATAATGGCGAGTGTCTCAAAACTCTTCCTAGGTCAAACTGACAGGATGGGCACGAAATTTTTTCGACCAAATTTTTTTTTTCGTTTTTTCGACTGCCCGGACCCAAAAACTGGAAACGGGTCAAAAAAAACTTCCTATAATAGCACCTGTCTCAAAACACTCAGAAACACCTAAAAATAGGATAGCCAGATTTTTTTTTGAAAAATGCGTTTTCGAAAAATTTTGGGCCTAAACGGAGGGTGGTTTCCGGACTTTTTTTTTCCAAAACCTACTCCGGCAAGGAAACACGAATCGGAATCTAGATGGATCTCAAAAACACACCTAAAATGCAAGGAACTCGGATTGGTGGTGGATATATGGTGTTGGTATATGGCAGCGGTGGTGGTATATGGCAGTGGTGGTAATATATGGATATGGATCGGTGGTGGTATATGGATACGGATTGGTGGTGGTATATGGATACGGATTCGGAGCGGTGGTGGTAGGTGACAGGGGCGATGATGATGGTGCGGTGGCGGCGTGACAACTTATGACCAGAACTCGAAACTCTAAAAGACTAACGCTAAGACCAGCAACTAGACACGACGATGCAACCGCAAATTCAACAAAGCAAAACCCTAAAAGATTATGCAAAGGCTCAGATTGGTTCGGATATGATGAACTAACCCTAATTTTTTTTGGCTTTTTCGTGGACTGTAGGTATGAAGAACAGACTCGATCTAAACTACGAAAAACTGTAAAATCTCACCGAGCAACCTGGAAAACTGATACCACTTGATAGAGGCAAAGGTGTCCCGTCTTTCAATGAGATGATGGATATCGCTTTGGTGGCAGTCGACTTTGACGATCCGACTACGAACGTGCGAGGACGTCGCGCCTTAGCAATCGCTAAACCAACTCCGAGAGGTTATTGACCACGCCGGAGCACGATCAACCTGACCACGAGGGTCTGTTTCCTACGAGCAAATGAAGAAGAAGCAAGAAACTGAGATTGCAATCTAGATATTGCGAATATAAGATGAAAGCTTTATTGATCAAGGTGGGGTTCTGTGACGCCTTTGTCTGGTCGTTGAATACAAACGAAGTACGCGAAGTTGCAGCTATGGCGAACTTTTAATCTAAACAAAACCCGAAGTCTAAACGATGCCCTAAGGGCTGTATATATGGAGGAAGAGGGGGGAATTTCGTGGCCCTTGGTGGAGGGGTCCGAAATCAACCCTATCTCTTGTTTCCCCACACATACGTACTCTAAAAATAGCCTATACTTATGTATTTCGAAATTACATGGGCCTGGCCCAATAATAAGGTGACGCAGCACCTAAAATAGCCTCGGGACGAAATTTATGAAGTGGCATCTTGTATATTTCGTCCAAGGCTTCATGCACCCATTATGGTGGCTTCAAAGTCCTGAAATCATCACTTGTAACTCCGTTCTTGTTCCCCTTGCGCATGCCATCATCTCCATGCTTGTTCTTGCTCCAATGTTCATCCTTCTCCAAGCTAGGCCCTTCATTTGTAAGCAAAACAAATGTATCCAATTTAGGCAGCATCATATTCTCATGAACATTAGAATCATTACCAAGAAACGAAAGTACCTGATAATTTAGTTGGCGTGCACGAGCTCTAATAATTGGTCCAGTATGTATAACAGCAGGGGCTGTGGGTGTAACAATTGTATTGATGTCCTCATCAATAGACGTGCACAGTGGCCCGGAATTGACGGCTCTCACCGCTCATGGGCCCTTGGTACACAACATATTCTGGGGGCTCTTCTAATGCAAAGGCACGGCGGGTGAGGTTTGCTAGCACGGTCACAAAACCCTCAAGGTTGGTTGTTGTGGTCTGATGAGGACATGACTACCTTGGATATGACCAAAAATATTGCATATATGCATATTTGTCAGGTGATTTCTAGTGCAAACTATTCAATAATCTATTTATGTTATCCAGAACAAAAATACTTCACACACTTTTGTGTTTTGTCTAATTGCAGGTGTATGGGACATTTGTACAATCCACATATGAAGATAAGGAAGAAAGAGATGTTTATTTGCTGTCCAAAAAGTTCTCTCACGTCACTTTTGGCCCAAGAGAAGATAGAGTCCAAGTCTCTCACGTTCTGGACTCAGATTCGGACTGCACAGACATACCTGACACAAAACGCACACAAGTTTTTCATACGCACTCCGAATTGGGTGATTCTTTTTTTGTTGGAAACGAGATTTCGTGCACTTTCCAACCCAATTGGAATCACCTTCAAATTCGTCCGGAGCGTTGTGTTGTGGACGAAACAATCTGATGCTGCAGCAGAATCCGAGTCAAACTACAAGTCCAAAGGTGTTACATCACCTCCACTTGGACCCATTGGCCTTGTACGACCTAGATTTAGTTTTAGGCTGCCTTGGGACGTCCTCCCACCTCCTTGGCCGCCACCCCTTGCTCCTATATAAGTAGATCCATCTAGTAGCTTTTCCTTGGGGATTTGTTTAGTTAAAAGTTAGGCATTGCAACTTCGTGTACTTCGTTTGTGTTCAACGACCAGACCAAGACCGCTTCCGGATCCCCACCATTATCAATACTTCATATATATTTGCAATATTCAGATTGCTTTATCATATTCTTGCTCGTTCTTCAATTGCTTGCAGGAATAGACCTTCGTGGTCAGGCTGACCGTGCTTCCAGCATCGTCAGTAACCTCAGGAGATTGGTTTAGCGATTGCTAAGGCGCAATGTCGTGCATGTTTGTAGTCGGATCATCAAAGTCGTCTCCACCAAATCGATAGTTATCATCTCATCGAAAGATCGGGACCCTCGCCTCTATCAAGTGGTATCAGTTTTCAGGTTACTCGGTGAGAATTTCCAGTTTTCCTAGATTAGATTTATTTTCTTACCTATTGTCCAAGAAAAAGCCACAAAAAAGAGTTAGATCTATTCATCCTTGGTCCAATCCAATCTGAGCCTTTGCAATTTTCTTTTCATTGCTTGCATAGTTGAATTATCGGTTGCATCGTCGTGTCGAGTTGCTGGTCTTAGTGTCTAGTTCGTTTAGAGTTTCGAGTTCTGTTCACATTAGTCACGCCGCTGCTGCATCATTATCCCTTCCGCCGTCCATCATCCCATCTATTAATTTCCACCACGTGCTACGCACTGTTCATTGTCATAATCATAGTTGAGGTCATTCACATCTTTGCCTAATCCAATCTGCATCTTATCTAGTTTGTCTTGGAAAGAGGGAGAAAAAAAAGAGAGAGAAAAAAAAGAGAAAAAAGAAAAGAAAAAAAAGAAAAAGAGAGAGAAGAAAAAGAAAAAAAAGCGTGAGAAAAAAAAGGAGAGAAAAAAATCGAATCTATCTAGAATCAATCTCGTACCTGAATTCGGATTGGAATCTGTTTTGCGCACTGTTCAGTAAAACAGGTGTATCTTCCTCATACGAAATCCGTTTTGGCTCCGTGAGTACTCAAATTGAAGCTAGAGGCGAGCCGCATCTAAATAGTTGCAGAAGCTTGTTCAATATTTGACACCTCAAAATCGACTTCTAAATAGGTCTTTTTGCCCTCTGAAGTTCGTGAACACAGCTTGTTCCAATTTTTCAGGCCAGTTTTAGAATTCTTTGACTCCTCATATCAACTCGGAATTGAGTGATTCTTTTTGCATTGGAAAGCTTGAGTTAGTAGCATTCTTTGCAAGAATTTACCAGAAAATTGGCTCAAACTTTTTAAGAGGAAAGTTGGAGAGAGAGTTGTTGTATATCCTGCTTGGCAGTTGTTTTTCATCATTATCTTCACTTATATCTTGCTGTCAAGAGCTACTTAGTATCCTTCATTGATGCTAGTTGTGCTACGCCGTGACCTCATTAGTGTTCTAGGCTCGCGTCTCTAGTTCGGTCTAGCCTAGGACCAGCACAGTACCGTCGTTGAGCGTTTATTCAACATTGCATCTTTGAATTGATTATTGCTAATCTTTTGCTACCATATATAGCCAACCCAGCTCCACATATTTCTACACCGTGTATACGTACGCTCCCCTGGCAATCGCTTTACTCAATATTCGGAGTTACTTGACACCGCTGGTTGCCGATCAGCGCCTGCTGCATGTGATAGAGGCAAAGGTGTCCCGTCTTTCGATGAGATGGTGGATTTCGCTTTGGTGGAAGTCGACTTTGACGATCCGACTAACGAACGTGCGAGGACGTCGCGCCTTAGCAATCGCTAAACCAACTCCAAGAGGTTATTGACCACGCCGGAGCACGATCAACCTGACCACGAGGGTCTGTTTCCTGCGAGCAAACGAAGAACAAGCAAGAAACTAAGATTGCAATCTGGATATTGCGAATATAAGATGAAAGCTTTATTGATCAAGGTGGGGTTCTGTGACGCCTTTGTCTGGTCGTTGAACACAAACGAAGTACGCGAAGTTGCAGCTATGGCGAACTTTTAATCTAAACAAAACCCAAAGTCTAAACGATGCCCTAAGGGCTGTATATATGGAGGAAGAGGGGGGGAATTTCGTGGCCCTTGGTGGAGGGGTCCGAAATCAACCCTATCTCTTGTTTCCCCACACATACGGACTCTAAAAATAGCCTATACTTATGTATTTCGAAATTACATGGGCCTAGCCCAATAATAAGGTGACGCAGCACCTAAAATAGCCTCGGGACGAAATTTATGAAGTGGCATCTTGTATATTTCGTCCAAGGCTTCATGCACCCATTATGGTGGCTTCAAAGTCCTGAAATCATCACTTGTAACTCCGTTATTGTTCCCCTTGCGCATGCCATCATCTCCATGCTTGTTCTTGCTCCAATGTTCATCCTTCTCCAAGCTAGGCCCTTCATTTGTAAGCAAAACAAATGTATCCAATTTAGGCAGCATCATATTCTCATGAACATTAGAATCATTACCAAGAAACGAAAGTACCTGGTAATTTAGTTGGCGTGCACGAGCTCTAGTAATTGGTCCAGTATGTATAGCAGCAGGGGCTGTGGGTGTAACAATTGTATTGATGTCCTCATCAATAATGGGTGCATGAAGCCTTGGACGAAATATACAAGATGCCACTTCATAAATTTCGTCCCGAGGCTATTTTAGGTGCTGCGTCACCTTATTATTGGGCCAGGCCCATGTAATTTCGAAATACATAAGTATAGGCTATTTTTAGAGTCCGTATGTGTGGGGAAACAAGAGATAGGGTTGATTTCGGACTCCTCCACCAAGGGCCACGAAATTCCCCCCCTCTTCCTCCATATATACAGCCCTTAGGGCATCGTTTAGACTTTGGGTTTTGTTTAGATTAAAAGTTCGCCATAGCTGCAACTTCGCGTACTTCGTTTGTGTTCAACGACCAGACAAAGGCGTCACAGAACCCCACCTTGATCAATAAAGCTTTCATCTTATATTCGCAATATCCAGATTGCAATCTTAGTTTCTTGCTTGTTCTTCGTTTGCTCGCAGGAAACAGACCTTCGTGGTCAGGTTGATCGTGCTCCGGCGTGGTCAATAACCTCTCGGAGTTGGTTTAGCGATTGCTAAGGCGCGACGTCCTCGCACGTTCGTAGTCGGATCGTCAAAGTCGACTTCCACCAAAGCAAAATCCACCATCTCATCGAAAGACGGGACACCTTTGCCTCTATCAATTTGCTTCCCATAATTTTGATGAACATAAAAAGGTTAAGGTTGCGGTTGGTTCTTTCACTGGTTATGCTTTGGTTTGGTGGAGTGAATATTGTCGGTTACACCCTGATTATATACCTACTACTTGGGATGATTTGAAACTTGCCATGCGACATACTTTCGTCCCTGCTTATTATACTCGTGACATGATTAAGAAGTTGCAACACTTAAAACAAGGTAGTGAAACTGTAACAAAATATTATGATGATTTACAAACTACCTTGTTGCATTCCTCTTTAGAAGAAAGTGAAGATGATTTTATGGATAGATTTTGGGGAGGATTAAACCGTGATATTCAAGAGATACTAATTCATGAAGAGTGTTATCCTATGGACCATTTGTTTCATCTTGCTTGCAAAGCTGAACAGGAAATAAAACGACGTGTTGGCCACGAGGAGAACAAGCGCACGGTGCACATTCCAAGAGTTGATATGATTGTTGCTTCAACTACTAGGCATACTATGACAACCACATCCGTTGTTGTCAGGACTACATCACCTCCACCATGTGACACATCGCCCCCGAGAGTGGCTACATCATCTGAGTTGATCATAAGAGGTAATGACAAAGGTACTGATCTTCCATCTCTACATGAGAATGATGAATGCCTTGTCAATTTGAATGCACCATCTGATGAGCTACCCACTACTTTGATCACACCACCTATTTTAGAGGACTACGTTGATAATTTTACTTTGCCATGTGATCAAACAACTGAAATACCAACAATTTTGAGTGCACCCATTGAATTAACTATTGATGCAAAAGAACCAATGTTTAATCATTTTGATATGACCTCTAATCTTGGTGATGATTCTGTGTTGAATGACTTATTGCATGTTTGCTTATTTAAGCATGTTGTAGCATGTAAATTTGATGCAAGTAAGGTTTATTCCCCAATGTTGGGATGGTTTAATGATGAACATTGTCAATCTTTTGAAATGAATAAGAGCTTCACTTATATGTGCAAACTGAGTTGCAATATTTTCATGCCTTCTACTTCTTGTGCTAATTTTTTGGCTTTAGATTTTATGAACTATGCAAGTTACTCACCTATTCATGTGTCATATATGCAAAAATCAAGGGAAGTAAAAATGGATGACATATACATATACAACATGTACACCTTGTCTCTTTTGTTAGCCACATTTCAGATTAAGCAACGCCGAGGACGGCTTTATTTTCAAGAAGGGGAGGATGATGAGGACATGACTACCTTGGATATGACCAAAAATATTGCATATATGCATATTTGTCAGGTGATTTCTAGTGCAAACTATTCAATAATCTATTTATGTTATCCAGAACAAAAATACTTCACACACTTTTGTGTTTTGTCTAATTGCAGGTGTATGGGACATTTGTACAATCCACATATGAAGATAAGGAACAAAGAGATGTTTATTTGCTGTCCAAAAAGTTCTCTCACGTCACTTTTGGCCCAAGAGAAGATAGAGTCCAAGTGATAGAGGCAAAGGTGTCCCGTCTTTCGATGAGATGGTGGATTTCGCTTTGGTGGAAGTCGACTTTGACGATCCGACTACGAACGTGCGAGGACGTCGCGCCTTAGCAATCGCTAAACCAACTCCGAGAGGTTATTGACCACGCCGGAGCACGATCAACCTGACCACGAGGGTCTGTTTCCTGCGAGCAAACGAAGAACAAGCAAGAAACTAAGATTGCAATCTGGATATTGCGAATATAAGATGAAAGCTTTATTGATCAAGGTGGGGTTCTGTGACGCCTTTGTCTGGTCGTTGAACACAAACGAAGTACGCGAAGTTGCAGCTATGGCGAACTTTTAATCTAAACAAAACCCAAAGTCTAAACGACGCCCTAAGGGCTGTATATATGGAGGAAGAGGGGGAGAATTTCGTGGCCCTTGGTGGAGGGGTCCGAAATCAACCCTATCTCTTGTTTCCCCACACATACGGACTCTAAAAATAGCCTATACTTATGTATTTCGAAATTACATGGGCCTGGCCCAATAATAAGGTGACGCAGCACCTAAAATAGCCTCGGGACGAAATTTATGAAGTGGCGTCTTGTATATTTCGTCCAAGGCTTCATGCACCCATTATGGTGGCTTCAAAGTCCTGAAATCATCACTTGTAACTCCGTTCTTGTTCCCCTTGCGCATGCCATCATCTCCATGCTTGTTCTTGCTCCAATGTTCATCCTTCTCCAAGCTAGGCCCTTCATTTGTAAGCAAAACAAATGTATCCAATTTAGGCAGCATCATATTCTCATGAATATTAGAATCATTACCAAGAAACGAAAGTACCTGGTAATTTAGTGATAGAGGCAAAGGTGTCCCGTCTTTCGATGAGATGGTGGATTTCGCTTTGGTGGAAGTCGACTTTGATGATCCGACTACGAACGTGCGAGGACGTCGCGCCTTAGCAATCGCTAAACCAACTCCGAGAGGTTATTGACCACGCCGGAGCACGATCAACCTGACCACGAGGGTCTGTTTCCTGCGAGCAAACGAAGAACAAGCAAGAAACTAAGATTGCAATCTGGATATTGCGAATATAAGATGAAAGCTTTATTGATCAAGGCGGGGTTCTGTGACGCCTTTGTCTGGTCGTTGAACACAAACGAAGTACGCGAAGTTGCAGCTATGGCGAACTTTTAATCTAAACAAAACCCAAAGTCTAAACGATGCCCTAAGGGCTGTATATATGGAGGAAGAGGGGGGAATTTCGTGGCCCTTGGTGGAGGGGTCCGAAATCAACCCTATCTCTTGTTTCCCCACACATACGGACTCTAAAAATAGCCTATACTTATGTATTTCGAAATTACATGGGCCTAGCCCAATAATAAGGTGACGCAGCACCTAAAATAGCCTCGGGACGAAATTTATGAAGTGGCATCTTGTATATTTCGTCCAAGGCTTCATGCACCCATTATGGTGGCTTCAAAGTCCTGAAATCATCACTTGTAACTCCGTTATTGTTCCCCTTGCGCATGCCATCATCTCCATGCTTGTTCTTGCTCCAATGTTCATCCTTCTCCAAGCTAGGCCCTTCATTTGTAAGCAAAACAAATGTATCCAATTTAGGCAGCATCATATTCTCATGAACATTAGAATCATTACCAAGAAACGAAAGTACCTGGTAATTTAGTTGGCGTGCACGAGCTCTAGTAATTGGTCCAGTATGTATAGCAGCAGGGGCTGTGGGTGTAACAATTGTATTGATGTCCTCATCAGCATGATAAGAACTTGTAAGACATTGATATTTGCTTTACTGTGAGCGTTTTACCACCACATCCTAGTAGTTATAGGAACATTATTTTTGGGTTTTGTTTCTTGTTCTACTAATCATGACAGGATCCAGAGTCAATTCATGGGCTTTGTCGATCGCGGGAGACGTGCCACCACCTTTGCAAATACCACAACCGTCACGAGAGGTGCACAAACATCCAAATGCACATGATCAGGTTAATGTATCTATACCACCATTTAATGACCGTTTTAAACCTGCTTTATATATTGAATGGGAGTTCGACATAAAAAATATATTTGCTTCCCATAATTTCAATGAACATAAAAAGGTTAAGGTTGCGGTTGGTTCTTTCACTGGTTATGCTTTGGTTTGGTGGAGTGAATATTGTCGGTTACACCCTGATTATATACCTACTACTTGGGATGATTTGAAACTTGCCATGCGACATACTTTCGTCCCTGCTTATTATACTCGTGACATGATTAAGAAGTTGCAACACTTAAAACAAGGTAGTGAAACTGTAACAAAATATTATGATGATTTACAAACTACCTTGTTGGATTCCTCTTTAGAAGAAAGTGAAGATGATTTTATGGATAGATTTTGGGCAGGATTAAACCGTGATATTCAAGAGATACTAATTCATGAAGAGTGTTATCCTATGGACCATTTGTTTCATCTTGCTTGCAAAGCTGAACAGGAAATAAAACGACGTGTTGGCCACGAGGAGAACAAGCGCACGGTGCACATTCCAAGAGTTGATATGATTGTTGCTTCAACTACTAGGCATACTATGACAACCACATCCGTTGTTGTCAGGACTACATCACCTCCACCATGTGACACATCGCCCCCGAGAGTGGCTACATCATCTGAGTTGATCATAAGAGGTAATGACAAAGGTACTGATCTTCCATCTCTACATGAGAATGATGAATGCCTTGTCAATTTGAATGCACCATCTGATGAGCTACCCACTACTTTGATCACACCACCTATTTTAGAGGACTACGTTGATAATTTGACTTTGCCATGTGATCAAACAACTGAAATACCAACAATTTTGAGTGCACCCATTGAATTAACTATTGATGCAAAAGAACCAATGTTTAATCATTTTGATATGACCTCTAATCTTGGTGATGATTCTGTGTTGAATGACTTATTGCATGTTTGCTTATTTAAGCATGTTGTAGCATGTAAATTTGATGCAAGTAAGGTTTATTCACCAATGTTGGG
Organism: Triticum aestivum; assembly: GCF_018294505.1. Taxonomy (NCBI): domain Eukaryota; kingdom Viridiplantae; phylum Streptophyta; class Magnoliopsida; order Poales; family Poaceae; genus Triticum; species Triticum aestivum. Next base: position 324,058,621 of record NC_057813.1, read on the forward strand.
ATGGTTTAAGGATGAACATTGCGAATCTTTTGAAATGAATAAGAGCTTCACTTATATGTGCAAACTGAGTTCTAATATTTTCATGCCTTCTACTTCTTGTGATAATTTTTTGGCTTTAGTTTTTATGAACTATGAAAGTTACTCATGTATACATGTGTCATACGTGCAAAAATCAAGGGAAGTTAAACTGGATGACATATACATATACAACATGTACACCTTGTCTCTTTTGTTAGCCACATTTTAGATTAAGCAACGTCGAGGACGGCTTTGTTTTCAAAAAGGGGAGGATGATGAGGACATGAATTGATAGAGGCGGGGTGTCCCGATCATTCGATGAGATGATAACTATCGATTTGGTGGAGACGACTTTGACGATCCGACTACAAACGTGCAACGACGTTGTGCCTTAGCAATCGCTAAACCAACTCCGAGAGGTTATTGACCACGCCGGAGCACGATCAACCTGACCACGAAGGTCTATTCCTACAAGCAATCGAAGAACAAGCAAGAATATGATAAAAGCAATCTGAATATCGTGAATATGTATGAAGTATTGATAATGGTGGGGATCCGTAAGTGGTCTTGGTCTGGTCGTTGGACACAAACGAAATACACGAAGTTGCAATGGCTAACTTTTAACTAAACAAATCCCAAGGAAAAGCTACTAGATGGATCTACTTATATAGGAGCAAGGGGTGGCGGCCAAGGAGGTGGGAGGACGTCCCAAGGCAGCCTAAAACTAAATCTAGGTCGTACAAGGCCAATGGGCCCAAGTGGAGGTGATGTAACACCTTTGGACTTGTAGTTTGACTCGGATTCTGCTGCAGCATCAGATTGTTTCGTCCACAACTCAACGCTCCGGACGAATTTGAAGGTGATTCCAATTGGGTTGGAAAGTGCACGAAATCTAGTTTCCAACAAAAAAAGAATCACCCAATTCGGAGTCCGTATGAAAAACTTGTGTGCGTTTTGAGTCAGGTATGTCTGTGCAGTCCGAATCTGAATCCAGAACGTGAGAGACTTGGACTCTGTCTTCTCTTGGGCCAAAAGTGACGTGAGAGAACTTTTTGGACAGCAAATAAACATCTCTTTCTTCCTTATCTTCATATGTGGATTGTACAAATGTCCCATACACCTGCAATTAGACAAAACACAAAAGTGTGTGAAGTATTTTTGTTCTGGATAACATAAATAGATTATTGAATAGTTTGCACTAGAAATCACCTGACAAATATGCATATATGCAATATTTTTGGTCATATCCAAGGTAGTCATGTCCTCATCATCCTCCCCTTCTTGAAAATAAAGCCGTCCTCGGCGTTGCTTAATCTAAAATGTGGCTAACAAAAGAGACAAGGTGTACATGTTGTATATGTATATGTCATCCATTTTTACTTCCCTTGATTTTTGCATATATGACACATGAATAGATGAGTAACTTGCATAGTTCATAAAATCTAAAGCCAAAAAATTAGCACAACAAGTAGAAGGCATGAAAATATTGCAACTCAGTTTGCACATATAAGTGAAGCTCTTATTCATTTCAAAAGATTGACAATGTTCATCATTAAACCATCCCAACATTGGTGAATAAACCTTACTTGCATCAAATTTACATGCTACAACATGCTTAAATAAGCAAACATGCAATAAGTCATTCAACACAGAATCATCACCAAGATTAGAGGTCATATCAAAATGATTAAACATTGGTTCTTTTGCATCAATAGTTAATTCAATGGGTGCACTCAAAATTGTTGGTATTTCAGTTGTTTGATCACATGGCAAAGTCAAATTATCAACGTAGTCCTCTAAAATAGGTGGTGTGATCAAAGTAGTGGGTAGCTCATCAGATGGTGCATTCAAATTGACAAGGCATTCATCATTCTCATGTAGAGATGGAAGATCAGTACCTTTGTCATTACCTCTTATGATCAACTCAGATGATGTAGCCACTCTCGGGGGCGATGTGTCACATGGTGGAGGTGATGTAGTCCTGACAACAACGGATGTGGTTGTCATAGTATGCCTAGTAGTTGAAGGAACAATATTTTTGGGTTTTGTTTCTTGTTCTACTAATCATGACAGGATCCACAGTCAATTCATGGGCTTTGTCGATCGCGGGAGACGTGCCACCACCTTTGCAAATACCACAACCGTCACGAGAGGTGCACAAACATCCAAATGCACATGATCAGGTTAATGTATCTATACCACCATTTAATGGCCGTTTTAAACCTGCTTTATATATTGAATGGGAGTTCGACATAAAAAATATATTTGCTTCCCATAATTTCGATGAACATAAAAAGGTTAAGGTTGCGGTTGGTTCTTTCACTGGTTATGCTTTGGTTTGGTGGAGTGAATATTGTCGGTTACACCCTGATTATATACCTACTACTTGGGATGATTTGAAACTTGCCATGCGACATACTTTCGTCCCTGCTTATTATACTCGTGACATGATTAAGAAGTTGCAACACTTAAAGCAAGGTAGTGAAACTGTAACAAAATATTATGATGATTTACAAACTACCTTGTTGCATTCCTCTTTAGAAGAAAGTGAAGATGATTTTATGGATAGATTTTGGGGAGGATTAAACCGTGATATTCAAGAGATACTAATTCATGAAGAGTGTTATCCTATGGACCATTTGTTTCATCTTGCTTGCAAAGCTGAACAGGAAATAAAACGACGTGTTGGCCATGAGGAGAACAAGCGCACGATGCACATTCCAAGAGTTGATATGATTGTTCCTTCAACTACTAGGCATACTATGACAACCACATCCGTTGTTGTCAGGACTACATCACCTCCACCATGTGACACATCGCCCCCGAGAGTGGCTACATCATCTGAGTTGATCATAAGAGGTAATGACAAAGGTACTGATCTTCCATCTCTACATGAGAATGATGAATGCCTTGTCAATTCGAATGCACCATCTGATGAGCTACCCACTACTTTGATCACACCACCTATTTTAGAGGACTACGTTGATAATTTGACTTTGCCATGTGATCAAACAACTGAAATACCAACAATTTTGAGTGCACCCATTGAATTAACTATTGATGCAAAAGAACCAATGTTTAATCATTTTGATATGACCTCTAATCTTGGTGATGATTCTGTGTTGAATGACTTATTGCATGTTTGCTTATTTAAGCATGTTGTAGCATGTAAATTTGATGCAAGTAAGGTTTATTCACCAATGTTGGGATGGTTTAATGATGAACATTGTCAATCTTTTGAAATGAATAAGAGCTTCACTTATATGTGCAAACTGAGTTGCAATATTTTCATGCCTTCTACTTGTTGTGCTAATTTTTTGGCTTTAGATTTTATGAACTATGCAAGTTACTCATCTATTCATGTGTCATATATGCAAAAATCAAGGGAAGTAAAAATGGATGACATATACATATACAACATGTACACCTTGTCTCTTTTGTTAGCCACATTTTAGATTAAGCAACGCCGAGGACGGCTTTATTTTCAAGAAGGGGAGGATGATGAGGACATGACTACCTTGGATATGACCAAAAATATTGCATATATGCATATTTGTCAGGTGATTTCTAGTGCAAACTATTCAATAATCTATTTATGTTATCCAGAACAAAAATACTTCACACACTTTTGTGTTTTGTCTAATTGCAGGTGTATGGGACATTTGTACAATCCACATATGAAGATAAGGAAGAAAGAGATGTTTATTTGCTGTCCAAAAAGTTCTCTCACGTCACTTTTGGCCCAAGAGAAGATAGAGTCCAAGTCTCTCACGTTCTGGACTCAGATTCGGACTGCACAGACATACCTGACTCAAAACGCACACAAGTTTTTCATACGGACTCCGAATTGGGTGATTCTTTTTTTGTTGGAAACTAGATTTCGTGCACTTTCCAACCCAATTGGAATCACCTTCAAATTCCTCCGGAGCGTTGTGTTGTGGACGAAACAATCTGATGCTACAGCAGAATCCGAGTCAAACTACAAGTCCAAAGGTGTTACATCACCTCCACTTGGGCCCATTGGCCTTGTACGACCTAGATTTAGTTTTAGGCTGCCTTGGGACGTCCTCCCACCTCCTTGGCCGCCACCCCTTGCTCCTATATAAGTAGATCCATCTAGTAGCTTTTCCTTGGGGATTTGTTTAGTTAAAAGTTAGCCATTGCAACTTCGTGTACTTCGTTTGTGTTCAACGACCAGACCAAGACCGCTTCCGGATCCCCACCATTATCAATACTTCATATATATTTGCAATATTCAGATTGCTTTATCATATTCTTGCTCGTTCTTCGATTGCTTGCAGGAATAGACCTTCGTGGTCAGGCTGACCGTGCTTCCAGCATCGTCAGTAACCTCAGGAGATTGGTTTAGCGATTGCTAAGGCGCAACATCGTGCATGTTTGTAGTCGGATCGTCAAAGTCGTCTCCACCAAATCGATAGTTATCATCTCATCGAAAGATCAGGACCCTCGCCTCTATCATGGTCTCATTGTGCACAATAGGGCCAGGCATTATAGCTCGGTTTTGGGGAAGAGGCTGTGTTGTGCTGGGTTGAGGCTAGCATACCCTTTTTATAGAAAAAGGGGACATAGTCTTCCTTCGCACGCTTGCGAATGAGACAATTTAGGTGTCGGTCACTAGCGCGTGATCGACAGGCTAGGCTGATAGGTTGGGCACCGACTGCCAAAAGGTGTCGGGGTCACTGTGTGGCTATCTTACACAAGAAGCTTGGCCGGGGTTAGGTTAAGGTATGGTGATACGGGGCTAACCCGGTGTAGGCCGATCTTTCATGTTTGGAGTGGGATCCCTCGAAGAACACGATGAACACGAGGAAGAACGGGGAGAAATCACAAGGGGAGACACTCAAGAACAAGTCCAATCACACATCCACTAGACAATCAAACACACAAGATCCACAAGGTACATGAACAACTAAGAGAAAGATACAAGGTAGAGTTCATCCCAAATCCTATGAAGGATATGAGGGCTTGAATCCTAGAAGGATCTTCCCATGAAGGGGGGCTTGAATCCCGCGGGATCTTCTCACATGGAGGTCTTGAACTCCATGGGAGTGGTAGTCTCTCTCTCTCTCAAGAGTAGAGGTAGGAGCAAAGCTCACCTAAGAATGATCTATCATATTTGCTAACCCTAACTAGGAAGAGGGGGAGGAGTATATATAGTCTTAGCCACGAAGGGGTAAATGGGGAAGGGATACATGGGCCTTTGGCCCGACTCTGCGCGCAGACAGGCGCCGGATGTCTGGGCTGGGGCCCGGATGTCCAGCCGTTCGCGGGAGGCCGGATGTCCGGGGCACGGGTCGGAAGTCCGGGTTGGCGAGGTCGGCCTCGGTGTTCTCTGGACAGGGGGCGCCGGATTTCCGGGGTTGGTCACCGGATGTCCAGGCGTTGCTAAGAGGTCGGATGTCCGGGCTGGCGCCGGATGTCCGGCCGCTGATACTTTTGGCCGTCTGTTGAGGCCGCTCCTGCGCGGCTGTCTAGGCACCGGATGCCCGGCCTCTGGGCCGGATGTCCGGCCGCTGTAGCTTCAGCAGCTCCGTCTTCTTCCATCGTCGCTACCAGGCTTCCCTAGCGGATGGTGTAGTGGTTCCTTGGCGCTTGCACTCCTCCTCGACATCCGTGAAGCTCCGACAATACCTATGCATGCACACGGGAGAAGTGTCAAGTAGTATACCATCCTCGAAGGGGTCAAGTGAACATGTGTAAAGGAGAAGATTCACCTTTATGTATGAGAAGTAGAGGTCGCACGTGTCACTTGCCAAATGGACTCTTGACATGGTGATGACCGTAGGATGCTCCGCATCATCCCCTGCCCCTTGGAAAAGATCCGACCTCAGATCGAAAACCAAATCACCATGGGAAAGAGATGGCGGTGCCATGTCGAAGTGGTCAATCACCAAGCACTCATCGTCTAGTAGCTCGAAATGGGCACTCGTCAATGTCACACCGTTTTGTGATTCCTTCAAAAAGAGCAAATAATAGAGGCAAAGGTGTCCCGTCTTTCGATGAGATGATGGATATCGCTTTGGTGGAAGTCGACTTTGACGATCCGACTATGAACGTGCGAGGACGTCGCGCCTTAGCAATCGGTAAACCAACTCCGAGAGGTTATTGACCACGCCGGAGCACGATCAACCTGACCACGAGGGTCTGTTTCCTGCGAGCAAACGAAGAACAAGCAAGAAACTAAGATTGCAATCTGGATATTGCGAATATAAGATGAAAGCTTTATTGATCAAGGTGGGGTTCTGTGACGCCTTTGTCTGGTCGTTGAACACAAACGAAGTACGCGAAGTTGCAGCTATGGCGAACTTTTAATCTAAACAAAACCCAAAGTCTAAACGATGCCCTAAGGGCTGTATATATGGAGGAAGAGGGGGGAATTTCGTGGCCCTTGGTGGAGGGGTCCGAAATCAACCCTATCTCTTGTTTCCCCACACATACGGACTCTAAAAATAGCCTATACTTATGTATTTCGAAATTACATGGGCCTGGCCTAATAATAAGGTGACGCAGCACCTAAAATAGCCTCGGGACGAAATTTATGAAGTGGCATCTTGTATATTTCGTCCAAGGCTTCATGCACCCATTATGGTGGCTTCAAAGTCCTGAAATCATCACTTGTAACTCCGTTCTTGTTCCCCTTGCGCATGCCATCATCTCCATGCTTGTTCTTGCTCCAATGTTCATCCTTCTCCAAGCTAGGCCCTTCATTTGTAAGCAAAACAAATGTATCCAATTTAGGCAGCATCATATTCTCATGAACATTAGAATCATTACCAAGAAACGAAAGTACCTGGTAATTTAGTTGGCGTGCACGAGCTCTAGTAATTGGTCCAGTATGTATAGCAGCAGGGGCTGTGGGTGTAACAATTGTATTGATGCGGAGGTGTCCCGTCTTTCGATGAGATGATGGATATCGCTTTGGTGGAAGTCGACTTTGACGATCCGACTACGAACGTGCGAGGACGTCGCGCCTTAGCAATCGCTAAACCAACTCCGAGAGGTTATTGACCACGCCGGAGCACGATCAACCTGACCACGAGGGTCTGTTTCCTGCGAGCAAACGAAGAACAAGCAAGAAACTAAGATTGCAATCTGGATATTGCGAATATAAGATGAAAGCTTTATTGATCAAGGTGGGGTTCTGTGACGCCTTTGTCTGGTCGTTGAACACAAACGAAGTACGCGAAGTTGCAGCTATGGCGAACTTTTAATCTAAACAAAATCCAAAGTCTAAACGATGCCCTAAGGGCTGTATATATGGAGGAAGAGGGGGGAATTTCGTGGCCCTTGGTGGAGGGGTCCGAAATCAACCCTATCTCTTGTTTCCCCACACATACGGACTCTAAAAATAGCCTATACTTATGTATTTCGAAATTACATGGGCCTGGCCCAATAATAAGGTGACGCAGCACCTAAAATAGCCTCGGGACGAAATTTATGAAGTGGCATCTTGTATATTTCGTCCAAGGCTTCATGCACCCATTATGGTGGCTTCAAAGTCCTGAAATCATCACTTGTAACTCCGTTCTTGTTCCCCTTGCGCATGCCATCATCTCCATGCTTGTTCTTGCTCCAATGTTCATCCTTCTCCAAGCTAGGCCCTTCATTTGTAAGCAAAACAAATGTATCCAATTTAGGCAGCATCATATTCTCATGAACATTAGAATCATTACCAAGAAACGAAAGTACCTGGTAATTTAATTAGCGTGCGCGAGCTCTAGTAATTGGTCCAGTATGTATAGCAGCAGGGCCTGTGGGTGTAACAATGGTATTGATGTCCTCATCATCCTCCCCTTCTTGAAATGAAGTCGTCCTCGACGGAAACTCATCTTCCTCACCCAAATAAGGCTTCAAATCTGCAATGTTAAAAGTGGGACTAACCCCAAAATCTGCAGGCAGCTCAAGTTTATATGCATTATCATTTATTTTCTCTAACACCTTAAAGGGACCATCAGCCCGTGGCATGAGCTTTGATTTGCGCAAATCAGGAAATCTATCCTTACGCAAATGTAACCAAACAAGATCTCCAGGTGCAAACACAACATGTTTTCTACCCTTATCTCCAGCTAGTTTATATTTGGCATTCATACGCTCAATGTTTTCCTTAGTTAACTCATGCATTTTTAAAATCAATTCAGCACGTTGTTTAGCATCAAAATTATCCTTCTCCGAAGATGGAAGAGGCAACAAATCAATAGGTGCACGAGGTAGGAAACCATATACAACTTCAAAAGGGCACATCTTAGTAGTAGAATGCAATGAACGATTATAAGCAAATTCAATATGAGGCAAGCATTCCTCCCACATTTTCTTATTACTCTTCAAAACAGCCCTAAGCATAGTAGACAATGTACTATTGACTACTTCAGTTTGGCCATCAGTTTGGTGGTGACAAGTAGTACTAAAAAGCAGTTTAGTCCGCAACTTAGCCCATAAACATCTCCAAAAGTGGCTAAGAAATTTAGTATCACGATCTGAAACAATAGTATTTGGCACACCATGCAAGCGAATAATTTCACGAAAGAACAAATCAGCAACATTAACAGCATCATCACTTTTATGACATGGTATAAAGTGTGCCATTTTCGAGAATCTATCCACGACAACAAATATGCTATCCCTCCCCTTCTTTGTTCGAGGTAAACCTAAACAAAGTCCATAGATATATCCTCCCAAGGAACACTAGGTACAGGCAAAGGCATATATAAACCATAAGGATTGAGTCGTGACTTAGCTTTCTGACATGTAGTGCAGCGAGCAATAAAACGCTCAACATCCCGTCTCATCTTTGGCCAAAAGAAATGTGTAGCAAGTACGTCCTCCGTCTTCTTCACGCCAAAGTGTCCCATTAATCCTCCTCCATGCGCCTCCTGCAACAACAAAAGACGAACGGAGCTAGCTGGAATGCATAGCTTGTTAGCACGAAACACAAATCCATCGTTAACAACAAACTTGTTCCACATTCTTCCTTCTTTACAATTCTGCATTACATCTTTAAAATCAGCATCATGCACATATTGATCTTTGATGGTCTCCAAACCAAATATTTTGAAGTCAAGTTGGGAAAGCATAGTATAGCGACGAGACAATGCATCAGCAATAACATTTTCTTTTCCCTTCTTGGGTTTAATGACATAAGGGAAAGTCTCAATGAATTCAACCCATTTAGCATGTCTACGATTTAGTTTAGCTTGACTTTTAATATGTTTCAAAGATTCATGATCAGAATGTATAACAAATTCTTTGGGCCATAAATAATGTTGCCATGTTTCTAAAGTCCGAACAAGAGCATATAATTCTTTATCATAAGTAGAATAATTCAGACTAGGCCCACTCAATTTTTCAGAAAAGTATGCAACAGGTTTGCCATCTTGTAATAACACACCTCCTAATCCAATTCCACTAGCATCACATTCAAGCTCAAAAGTCTTATTAAAATCAGGAAGTTGGAGTAAAGGAGCATGTGTCAACTTATCTTTCAATACCGTGAAGGCTTCTTCCTGTGCAGTACCCCAAAGAAAAGGCACATCTTTCTTTGTAAGCTCATTGAGAGGTGCAGCAATGGTGCTGAAATCTCTCACAAAACGCCTATAGAATCCAGCGAGGCCAAGAAAACTCCTCACTTGTGTGACCGTTTTGCGCTGCGGCCAACTCTCAATAGCTTCAATCTTGGCTTTATCAACTTCAATTCCCTGTGGAGTAACAACATAGCCAAGAAAAGATACTCGGTCGGTGCAAAAGGTGCACTTCCCAAGGTTACCAAACAAACGTGCATCACGTAGAGCAATAAAAACAGCACGTAAATGTTCCAAATGTTCTTCCAAAGATCTGCTATAAATCAATATGTCATCAAAGTAAACTACCACAAATCGTCCAATGAAAGCACGTAAAACTTCGTTCATTAATCTCATGAAAGTACTAGGTGCATTAGTTAACCCAAAAGGCATGACTAACCACTCATATAATCCAAACTTAGTTTTAAATGCTGTTTTCCATTCATCTCCCAATTTCATACGAATTTGATGGTAGCCACTACGCAAATCAACTTTGGAGAATATAGTAGAGCCACTCAATTCATCAAGCATATCATCTAGCCTAGGAATAGGATGACGATAACGAATAGTAATATTATTAATGCCTCTACAATCAACACACATACGTGATGTACCATCCTTTTTCGGCACTAGAATAATAGGAACAGCACAAGGACTAAGGGATTCGCGTATATAGCCTTTGTCGAGAAGCTCTTGTACTTGACGCATAATCTCCTTCGTCTCCTCTGGATTGGTACGGTATGGTGCACGGTTTGGCAGTGAAGCACCGGGAATTAAGTCAATCTGATGCTCAATCCCTCGAATAGGCGGTAATCCCGGTGGCACGTCTTGTGGAAAAACGTCAGCGAACTCCTGCAAAATGTTAGTGACAGCAGGAGGCAAAGAGGAAGGCACGTCCTCGAATGAAAATAATGCCTCTTTGCACACAAAAGCATACCAAACAAATTTGCTGAAATCTAGCTCATCAATATCAGATTTGGTGGCAAATAAACATGCACTTTTCAATTTAATTTCAGAAGCAACACTAGATGGTTTATTATTAGGCTTTATTTGTTGCTCAAATTCTTTTGCCACAATCTGATTTTCACTCTTATTCTTCTCCTGTTGTGCTTTATTAGCTCTACTAATATCATCTTTCAAAATGGAATCAGGAGTCATAGGAAGCAAAGTAATATTTTTATCCTTATGAACAAGAGTATAGTGATTGTTTCTACCATGGTGTACAGAATTTTTATCAAATTGCCATGGTCTACCAAGTAATAAGGAACATGCTTGCATAGGTACCACATCACAATCAACATAATCAGCATATGTAGAGATACTAAAATGCACACGAACAGTACGTGTTACCTTAACCTTGCCGCTGTTGTTGAACCATTGGATGTACTAAGGATGTGGATGTGGTCTTGTGGTGAGGGAAAGCTTCTCCACCATCTCCATGCTAGCCAAGTTGTTGCAGCTCCCTCCGTCTATTATGACGCGCACAGAACGTCCCTTCACTACTCCCTTGGTATGGAACAAATTGTGCCTCTGATTTTGCTCAGCTTGTGTGACCTGCACACTCAAAACACGTTGAGCAACTAAACATTCATACCTGTCAGCGTCTTTAGGAGCCATGTATTGCGTCTCATGATCAGAATCTACTCCACCATGTTCTTCACGTGTAATAAGAGCCAATGTCTCCTCATCATAGACACTAGCGGACTCATATCCACCATCCGCAGTAGCAATCATCACACGCGGAGATTTGCATTCCCTCGCATAATGACCTCCTCCCTTACAACGACGACAAATAATATCACTTGTGTGCCCTATTGATGCCATGGAAGAAGAAGAACGCTGTGCAGGCCCCGCAGGTGCGCTCTTGGCAGATAATGGTGGTTGTGCCTGTTTTCTTGTATCACGGCTGGAGGTGGCACCGGATGGAGGTGCTGGTGCAGTTGAAGTAGAAGATGCACGTGGTGTCCATGATGAAGATCGGCCTGCAGAAAAGTTAGTTCGTCCCAATGCTTGTCGATCCTGCACTTCACGTTCAGCTTTACAAGCAAGATGGAATAAACGATTGATATTAGTATACTCCTTATAGTCTAGAATGGTCTGAATCTCTCTATTTAATCCACCCAGAAAACGTGCAAGCATAGCTTCATTCTCCTCAACAATACCACATCTAATCATGCCAGTTTGTAATTCCTGATAATATTCTTCTAAAGAATTTTTTCCTTGTCTTAAACGCTGCAATTTTTGAAGCAATTCACGTTGATAATATGGTGGAACCCAACGCGTACGCATCGCAGTTTTCAAAGCAGCCCAAGTAGTTGGAATAGGATATAATCTACAATGTTCAGACCACCATACACATGCAAAACTAGTGAAAGCACAAACAGCAGCAGCAACTCGTCTCTCCTCAGGATATTGTAAACATGTAAATCGTTGTTCAGTTTCTAACTCCCAAGTAAGATATATATCAGGAACATATCTACCCTCAAATGGTGGAATATTCAATTTCAGGAATATGGACATCATCTCGTACCTGAGGTGGTGGTGCAGGCCTACCATTACGAATATATACCTGAGGTCGACCTGCTGGTGGTGGTGCTGGTGGCTGCTCGTAGATCTGATTTTGATCAACCTCATCCTCATAATCGCCCGCATACTCATCATCCTCCTGGGTACCAGCAACAGCAGTAGCAGGAGCCACAGAAGTATCAACAGCAGCACCAACAGTTTGGCCAAACGCAAGAGGAACACGGCTCGCTCGGCGAAGGTCTATTTCGCGACGTGGAGGTAGTCGTTGTTGTTGTTGTTGGAGAGGTGCGTTAGGTGCAGCGGGTGGTGGTGGTGGAAGACGCGCGAGCAATTCATTAAATCTGTTATCGAGCTTTGTTTCGAACGTCTTCTCAAGGCCAGTGATCTTCTCCATGGCCTCTTCAAAATTGTTCAGCACATCTTGCACCTGTTCATTCATCATTTGCTGAAACTTATCATGAAGCTCCTTGTTCGATAAATTCTCCCAGTCAATCTCGTCGGCTTGTGATCCTGGCATGGTTAGCAGCAATAGAAACACACAAGAATATGATCCTACAGACTACGAACAAGTGGTGGTGGTGGGTGTCACAAATCCGTCAAGCAAAACTCAAATTCTTACCAGTTCTTACCCAGCAGCAGGCGGTGATCGGCAACCGTTGTAGTCAAAAACTCTCAAAGCTTGGATAGAGCGATTACCAGGGAGAGTCAAACACACGACGTAGATGTATGTGGAGCTGGGAAGGCTTATAGTATGGTAGCAAAAAGGGTCAGCAATAATCAATTCAGAGATGCAAAGTTGAATAAACGCTCAACGACGGTACTGTGCTGGTCCTAGGCTAGACTGTGCTAGAGACGCGAGCCTAGAACACCAACAAAATCACGGCGCGGCACGTAAACATGGGAAAAGCACACTCTGAATTTTTTTTTCGCTCTTTTTTTTTGCGCTCTTTTTTTTTGCGCTGTTTTTTTTTTGCGAAAAATCACTATAATGGCGAGTGTCTCAAAACTCTTCCTAGCTCAAACGGACAGGATGGGCACGAAATTTTTTCGACCAATTTTTTTTTTTTGACTGCCCGGACCCAAAAACTGGAAACGGGTCAAAAAAAACTTCCTATAATGGCACCTGTCTCAAAACACTCAGAAACACCGAAAAATAGGATAGCCAGAAATTTTTTCGAAAAATGCGTTTTCGAAAATTTTTGGGCCTAAACGGAGCGTGGCTACCCGACTCCGGCACCTATCTCAAATTTTTTTTTTCCGAAACCTACTCCGGCAAGGAAACACGAATCGGAATCTAGATGGATCTCGAAAACAAACCTAATATGCAAGGAACTCGGATTGGTGGTGGATATATGGTGGTGGTATATGGCAGCGGTGGTGGTAGCGGTGGTATAGATACATTAACCTGATCATGTGCATTTGGATGTTTGTGCACCTCTCGTGACGGTTGTGGTATTTGCAAAGGTGGTGGCACGTCTCCCGCGATCGACAAAGCCCATGAATTGACTCTGGATCCTGTCATGATTAGTAGAACAAGAAACAAAACCCAAAAATAATGTTCCTATAACTACTAGGATGTGGTGGTAAAACGCTCACAGTAAAGCAAATATCAATGTCTTACAAGTTCTTACCATGCAGCAGGCGGTGATCGGCAACCAGCGGTGTCAAGTAACTCTGAATATTGAGTAAAGCGATTGCCAGGGGAGCGTACGTATACCCTAAAAAGATTATGCAAAGGCTCAGATTGGTTCGGATATGATGAACTAACCCTAATTTTTTTTGTGGCTTTTTCGTGGACTGTAGGTATGAAGAACAGACTCGATCTAAACTACGAAAAACTGTAAAATCTCACCGAGCAACCTGGAAATCTGATACCACTTGATAGAGGCAAAGGTGTCCCGTCTTTCGATGAGATGATGGATATCGCTTTGGTGGAAGTCGACTTTGACGATCCAACTACGAACGTGCGAGGACGTCGCGCCTTAGCAATCGCTAAACCAACTCCGAGAGGTTATTGACCACGCCGGAGCACGATCAACCTGACCACGAGGGTCTGTTTCCTGCGAGCAAACGAAGAACAAGCAAGAAACTAAGATTGCAATCTGGATATTGCGAATATAAGATGAAAGCTTTATTGATCAAGGTGGGGTTCTGTGACGCCTTTGTCTGGTCGTTGAACACAAACGAAGTACGCGAAGTTGCAGCTATGGCGAACTTTTAATCTAAACAAAACCCAAAGTCTAAAAGATGCCCTAAGGGCTGTATATATGGAGGAAGAGGGGGGAATTTCGTGGCCCTTGGTGGAGGGGTCCGAAATCAACCCTATCTCTTGTTTCCCCACACATACGGACTCTAAAAATAGCCTATACTTATGTATTTCGAAATTACATGGGCCTGGCCCAATAATAAGGTGACGCAGCACCTAAAATAGCCTCGGGACGAAATTTATGAAGTGGCATCTTGTATATTTCGTCCAAGGCTTCATGCACCCATTATGGTGGCGTCAAAGTCCGGAAATCATCACTTGTAACTCCGTTCTTGTTCCCCTTGCGCATGCCATCATCTCCATGCTTGTTCTTGCTCCAATGTTCATCCTTCTCCAAGCTAGGCCCTTCATTTGTAAGCAAAACAAATGTATCCAATTTAGGCAGCATCATATTCTCATGAACATTAGAATCATTACCAAGAAACGAAAGTACCTGGTAATTTAGTTGGCGTGCACGAGCTCTAGTAATTGGTCCAGTATGTATAGCAGCAGGGGCTGTGGGTGTAACAATTGTATTGATGTCCTCATCAGCATGTGTCAACTTATCTTTCAATACCGTGAAGGCTTCTTCCTGTGCGGTACCCCAAAGAAAAGGCACATCTTTCTTTGTAAGCTCATTGAGAGGTGCAGCAATGGTGCTGAAATCTCTCACAAAACGCCTATAGAATCCAGCGAGGCCAAGAAAACTCCTCACTTGTGTGACCGTTTTGGGTTGCGGCCAACTCTCAATAGCTTCAATCTTGGCTTTATCAACTTCAATTCCCTGTGGAGTAACAACATAGCCAAGAAAAGATACTCGGTCGGTGCAAAAGGTGCACTTCCTAAGGTTACCAAACAAACGTGCATCACGTAGAGCAATAAAAACAGCACGTAAATGTTCCAAATGTTCTTCCAAAGATCTGCTATAAATCAATATGTCATCAAAGTAAACTACCACAAATCGTCCAATGAAAGCACGTAAAACTTCGTTCATTAATCTCATGAAAGTACTAGGTGCATTAGTTAACCCAAAAGGCATGACTAACCACTCATATAATCCAAACTTAGTTTTAAATGCTGTTTTCCATTCATCTCCCAATTTCATACGAATTTGATGGTAGCCACTACGCAAATCAACTTTGGAGAATATAGTAGAGCCACTCAATTCATCAAGCATATCATCTAGCCTAGGAATAGGATGACGATAACGAATAGTAATATTATTAATGCCTCTACAATCAACACACATACGTGATGTACCATCCTTTTTCGGCACTAGAATAATAGGAACAGCACAAGGACTAAGGGATTCGCGTATATAGCCTTTGTCGAGAAGCTCTTGTACTTGACGCATAATCTCCTTCGTCTCCTCTGGATTGGTACGGTATGGTGCACGGTTTGGCAGTGAAGCACCGGGAATTAAGTCAATCTGATGCTCAATCCCTCGAATAGGCGGTAATCCCGGTGGCACGTCTTGTGGAAAAACGTCAGCGAACTCCTGCAAAATGTTAGTGACAGCAGGAGGCAAAGAGGAAGGCACGTCCTCGAATGAAAATAATGCCTCTTTGCACACAAAAGCATACCAAACAAATTTGCTGAAATCTAGCTCATCAATATCAGATTTGGTGGCAAATAAACATGCACTTTTCAATTTAATTTCAGAAGCAACACTAGATGGTTTATTATTAGGCTTTATTTGTTGCTCAAATTCTTTTGCCACAATCTGATTTTCACTCTTATTCTTCTCCTGTTGTGCTTTATTAGCTCTACTAATATCATCTTTCAAAATGGAATCAGGAGTCATAGGAAGCAAAGTAATATTTTTATCCTTATGAACAAGAGTATAGTGATTGTTTCTACCATGGTGTACAGAATTTTTATCAAATTGCCATGGTCTACCAAGTAATAAGGAACATGCTTGCATAGGTACCACATCACAATCAACATAATCAGCATATGTAGAGATACTAAAATGCACACGAACAGTACGTGTTACCTTAACCTTGCCGCTGTTGTTGAACCATTGGATGTAGTAAGGATGTGGATGTGGTCTTGTGGTGAGAGAAAGCTTCTCCACCATCTCCATGCTAGCCAAGTTGTTGCAGCTCCCTCCGCCTATTATGACGCGCACAGAACGTTCCTTCACAACTCCCTTGGTATGGAACAAATTGTGCCTCTGATTTTGCTCAGCTTGTGTGACCTGCACACTCAAAACACGTTGAGCAACTAAACATTCATACCTGTCAGCGTCTTCAGAAGCCATGTATTGCGTCTCATGATCAGAATCATCTCCACCATGTTCTTCACGTGTAATAAGAGCCAATGTCTACTCATCATAGTCACTAGCGGACTCATATCCACCATCCGCGGTAGCAATCATCACACGCGGAGATTTGCATTCCCTCGCATAATGACCTCCTCCCTTACAACGACGACAAATAATATCACTTGTGTGCCCTGTTGATGCCATGGAAGAAGAAGAACGCTGTGCAGGCCCCGCAGGTGCGCTCTTGGCAGATAATGGTGGTTGTGCCTGTTTTCTTGTATCACGGCTGGAGGTGGCACCGGATGGAGGTGCTGGTGCAGTTGAAGTAGAAGATGCACGTGGTGTCCATGATGAAGGTCGGCCTGCAGAAAAGTTAGTTCGCCCCAATGCTTGTCGATCCTGCACTTCACGTTCAGCTTTACAAGCAAGATGGAATAAACGAGTGATATTAGTATACTCCTTATAGTCTAGAATGGTCTGAATCTCTCTATTTAATCCACCCAGAAAACGTGCAAGCATAGCTTCATTCTCCTCAACAATACCACATCTAATCATGCCAGTTTGTAATTCCTGATAATATTCTGATAGAGGCAAAGGTGTCCCGTCTTTCGATGAGATGATGGATATCGCTTTGGTGGAAGTCGGCTTTGACGATCCGACTACGAACGTGCGAGGACGTCGCGCCTTAGCAATCGCTAAACCAACTCCGAGAGGTTATTGACCACGCCGGAGCACGATCAACCTGACCACGAGGGTCTGTTTCCTGCGAGCAAACGAAGAACAAGCAAGAAACTGAGATTGCAATCTGGATATTGCGAATATAAGATGAAAGCTTTATTGATCAAGGTGGGGTTCTGTGACGCCTTTGTCTGGTCGTTGAACACAAACGAAGTACGCGAAGTTGCAGCTATGGCGAACTTTTAATCTAAACAAAACCCAAAGTCTAAACGATGCCCTAAGGGCTGTATATATGGAGGAAGAGGGGGGAATTTCGTGGCCCTTGGTGGAGGGGTCCGAAATCAACCCTATCTCTTGTTTCCCCACACATACGGACTCTAAAAATAGCCTATACTTACGTATTTCGAAATTACATGGGCCTGGCCCAATAATAAGGTGACGCAGCACCTAAAATAGCCTCGGGACGAAATTTATGAAGTGGCATCTTGTATATTTCGTCCAAGGCTTCATGCACCCATTATGGTGGCTTCAAAGTCCTGAAATCATCACTTGTAACTCCGTTCTTGTTCCCCTTGCGCATGCCATCATCTCCATGCTTGTTCTTGCTCCAATGTTCATCCTTCTCCAAGCTAGGCCCTTCATTTGTAAGCAAAACAAATGTATCCAATTTAGGCAGCATCATATTCTCATGAACATTAGAATCATTACCAAGAAACGAAAGTACCTGGTAATTTAATTGGCGTGCGCGAGCTCTAGTAATTGGTCCAGTATGTATAGCAGCAGGGCCTGTGGGTGTAACAATGGTATTGATGTCCTCATCAGCAAATAGAACAAACACTTGGAAAAACAAATGTGGTTAGCGTTAGTGCAAAACCAAGCATTCAAGAGGTGATTCACCAAACAAGTGTCGTCATCAAGCATAGCATCGGGTGTGACAAAGGATTGTGACATGGCATGTAAGCATATCAATCGAGCACAAGCAAAAATATCATGTGGACAAGTATGCAAATGTGAGGTAGAGATGCGAATATGTTTGACAACATAATAAGCATCTACCTCAAGGTCATAGCAAGAATTCACAATTTGCTCAATTGAAGGTCTATGGTAAACATAAGAATCATTCACAACACCAAATAAAATGAAGTGTCTAAACACATGGGTCAAGTGCAAGACAATCCAAGCATAATGTGCATAGGGTGTAGTGAATATAGCGTGGCACTCAACACAATAGAAAGAGCAATTGTTCATCATGTGTGAGGCAATCAAGTCAAGCATGTGACAAGCAATGGGACATGGCATATGTGAAGAAGTGACATTGTTGCAACCAAACATATGATAGTAGCAAGTAGTCCAAGAATTGGATGCAACACATAAGGTATATATGTCATGAGGCATGGAAATGTGAAAATGACAAGTCGAAGGAGGATCTCTAACATGTGCGCAATCAAGTGGTCTAAGATGACCAACAAGTCTCATGGTGCAAGCAACACAAGTAGTATGATCCACAATATCCAAGCTCAAGAAAGATGTCACCTTGAAGGAGTGTCCTTGTGCATTCTTCACAATGCCGAAGTTGTAGGAAATGTGGTGTAGAAGCGAGTCGTGGTAGAATATATGAGGTTCGCACTCAAGAGCTCGAATGGTCAACTCACGTGAAGTGGAAGTCGACACAAAGTCCAAGTATCCTACACATGCACACAACAAAACAAAGAACGTATGCGCATGGTAGCTAAACACATCATCCATCGTGATGTGATGTAGGGCGGAACCCTATGTGGACGATCTTTCATGTTTGGAGGGGATCCTACGGGGAATCACGAAGAACACACAGAAACACAAAAGGGGAAACACGGAGAAAACGAGAGAGAAACACTAAACCGACAAGGAATCAATCACATGAGTGCTAGATCACCGACAACAATGAGTAACATATGATCCACAATCAACAAAGGTAAGGATACAAAGGGAACCGATCTTCTCCGTGAGGAGGTATTGAATCCACGAGGGGATCTTCTCGTAGAGGGGTCTTGAATCCAAGTGGATCTTCTCCAAGGAGGCCGCGGTCTCTCACGAAAAGGAGATCCGATGGATGAGCGAGGCTCTATCTCAAAAACGAGCTAAATCAACGCTAACCCTAAAACGTACGGGAGGAGGGAGTATATATAGTCAGAGGGGCGAAGGGATAAATGGGTCACGGCCCAAAGTAGTTGCGCGCAGGCAGGGGGCGCGGGATGTCCAGGTGTCGGGCCGGATGTCCGGTGGCTCGTGAGGCGCCGGATGTCCGGGCTGGAGGTGCCGGATGCCCGGTGCTTCCTGAGGGACCGGATGTCCGGTGCGTAGGCCAGATGTCCGGGTTGTCGGGGCCATCTTCTGAGCATTCAGGACACTGTGTTCAGATATCCGGGCGGGAGGCCGGATTTCCGGTGGGAGGCTGGATGTCCGGGCTGGATGCCGGATGTGCGGTCGCTGTAGTCTTCTTCTGCAGGGGCTGGCCGTGTAGATCTCTAGGGGCCGGATGTCCTGGGCCTTGGCCGGATGTCCGGTGCCTGGAGGCTGCTCTTGCCTTCTTCCATTGGTTCCTTTCTTCCTTGGACTTGGGGTCTTGTTCATCTTCATGTGCATCCTCGGGAGGGTCCTCTTGGTACCTAATCGTGCACAACATTCCGGATTGAGGTAGTAGCCATGTCTCGAGAGGATCATATGATATATCTTTAAGGAGAGAAGTCACCTCGGTCTCGAGAGCTCGAGCTTGTGCTCTAGCCATGGGTCCTTTTGGTGCTTGGTGAGGCGACGGAAGGTCCATGGGGATGACCGAAGGATGCTCGGCATCATTTCCCCCCCCCCCCTTGTGAAAGATCCGACCTCGGATCGAAATCCTCATCACCATGGTACGGGAAGAGATCGGAGACGTTGAAGATGTCGCTCACGTTGTACTTGTCGCATGGGAGATCTATCTTGTAAACATTGTTGTTGTAGCGTGCTAGCACCTTGAAAGGTCTGTCGGCTCAAGGGAGAAGCTTGGACTTGCGTTTGTTGGGGAAGCGGTCCTTGCGAAGGTGTAGCCACACGAGGTCTCCAATGTTGAATATCATGGGATGCTTGTTGACGTTGAGCTTGGTCGCTAGTCGTTGTACTTGGCGCTCGATGGTGTGCCTTGTATCTTCATGCATCTTCTTGATGTTGCTTGCACGGGCACTTGCGTCGAGGTTGGTGCGCTCTTGTAGAGGAAGAGGTAGAATGTCCAATGGGGACAACGGGTTGAAGCCGTAGACGACCTCGAAGGGGGACTTGCCGGTCGTCGAATGTCTTGCACGGTTGTATGCGTACTCGGCGATGGGTAGACATGCCTCCCACTCCTTGATGTTCTTCTTGATCAACACGTGAAGTAGAGTGGAGAGTGTACGGTTCGTCACCTCCGTTTGGCCGTCGGTTTAAGGATAGTATGCCGAAGAGAACAATAGCTTGATTCCGACCTTGGCGCATAGGGTCTTCCAAAAGTAACTCAAGAACTTGACGTCGTGGTCCGAGGCAATCGTCTTTGGCACTCCATGAAGTCGCAAGATTTCCCTACAAAAGAGATTGGCAATATGTGAAGCATCGTCTATCTTGTTGCAAGGAATGAAATGTGCCATCTTAGAAAATCGGTCCACAACAACAAAGACGGAATCCTTGCCATTTTGAGTTCTAAGCAAACCAAGTACAAAATCCATGCTAATGTCTTCCCAAGGTTGATAAGGAATAGGAAGGGGCATGTAAATACCATGGGATTGAGCTTTAGACTTAGCTTTGCGACATGTAGAGCAACGGTTGGTGAAGCGTGAGACGTCACAGAACATCTTGGGCCAAAAGTAGTTCTTGGAGAGCGTGGCGAAAATCTTGTCGCGTCCAAAGTGTCCCATGAGTCCTCCTCCATGAGCCTCTTGCAAAAGTAGCAAATGAAGACAAGACTCGGGAATGCAAAGTTTGTTAGCTCTCATAAGATAATCATCCTTTATGTAGTATTGTTCCCAAGACGTGTGTGTCAAACACTTAGCATAAGGAGTAGCAAAAGAAGGATCATGCTCATACAAGTCTTTTATATGCTCAAAACCAATAACATTCAACTCAAGTTTAGTGACAAGTGTGCATATGCGTGAAAGTGCATCCGCAACTACGTTTTCTTTACCCTTAATGTACTTGATCACATATGGGAAAGATTCAATAATTCACTCCATTTGGCATGACGCTTGTTCAACTTAGTTTGACCTTTTAAGTACTTAAGCGTTTCATGATCAGTGTGTATGACAAACTCATGAGGTCTAAGGTAATGTTCCCAAACATGTAGCACACGCACTAAAGCATACAATTCTTTGTCATAGATGGGATAGTTAAGTTGAGCACCGGAGAGTTTTTCACTAAAATATGCAATGGCTCGTTTTTCTTGCATCAAAACTCTGCCAATTCCAGTACCACTTGCATCACAATGAACCTCAAATGTTTTCTCAAAGTTAGGCAAAGCAAGAATCAGAGCATGAGTAAGCAAAGACTTGAGATCGTCAAAAGCGGTGGATTGCAAAGATCCCCAAACAAAAGGAGCATTCTTCTTACTCAACGCATGCAACGGAGCGGCAATTGTGCTAAAGTTTTTCACAAATCGGCGATAAAATCCTGCGAGACCAAGAAAACTGCGCACTTGTTGCAAATTGGTTGGTTGGGGCCAAGTTTTAATTGCCTCAATCTTAGTTTCATCAACATGGACACCCTTGGAAGATACAACGAAACCCAAGAAAACTACTTTGTCAACACCAAATGTGCATTTTTTCAAGTTTGCATAAAGGCTTTCCTTGCGAAGGGTTTGCAAAACAGATTTAACATGATTAATATGCTCTTTCATGGTTTTGCTAAACACAAGAATATCATCAAAGTAAACCACAACAAAGACTCCAATGTAAGGTCGAAGCACATGATGCATAAGACGCACGAAAGTACCGGGAGCTTCCGATAAACCCATAGGCATGACTAACCACTCATATAAGCCAAATTTGGTTTTGAAAGCGGTTTTCCATTCATCACCTTCTTGAATGCGGATTTGATAATAGCCACTTTTAAGATCAATTTTTGAGAAAAACTTGGCTCCACTAAGTTCATCAAGCATATCATCTAAGCGAGGAATGGGATGTCTATATCGAACGGTAATAGCATTTATAGGTCTACAATCGGAACACAAGTGGAAACTTCCATCGGGCTTAGGCACAAGTATAACGGGAACGGCACAAGGGCTTAGGCTTTCACGTACATGACCGTTGTCGATGAGTTGTTTTACTTGTCGTTGAATCTCCTTGGTTTCTTCGTAATTGACACGGTATGGAGCTTTGTTTGGAAGTGGTGCTCCGGGGATGAAGTCGATTCGATGCTCAATGCCTCGTAGCGGAGGTAGACCCGGAGGTAGCTCATCGGGGAAAACATCTTGGAATTCCTGCAAAAGAGATTGAAACACTAAAGGTAGCTCGTGAGAGGTGTTAGTTGTTGGCTCTCCATCTTTGCACACAAGGACAAAGTGCATCACACTCGATGGGTTCTCACACACTTCTCTCATCTCACTTTTGGTGGCAAATAGGACGAGGTTTCTCTCTCTAGGCGAAGGGCGCTCAAGTTTGGCTTGTGGCTCTCACTCACTTTTGGGTGGGTCACTTTCTCACTCTTCTCTCCATGATTGGTGGCTTGCTTGTCGGCTATCACTTGACTAGGAGACATAGGTCGAATTGCCATGGTCAACCATGAAGGAGGTGGCAAGCGGTCATTGGGACCACATCACACTCCAAAGTGTCTTCATATGCACCAATTTTGAAGGAGACTTGGACCGTATGCTCAACTCGTATAGTGCCGGAGTCACTTAGCCATTGGACCTTGTAGGGTTGTGGGTGCTTCCTCTTGACCAATTGTAGCTTGGAGCATAGTTCTTCACTTGCCAAATTGTGGCAACTACCTCCATCGATGATGACCTTAACGGACCTTCCATTGATGCCGGCCTTAGTGTGGAAGATGTGGCATCGTTGGTCTTCTTCTTGTTGATGTTGAAGTGTCAAGACTTTGGAGACAACGAGAGAGGGGCTCGAATCCTCATCACAAAAGACTTGATCACCTTCATCCTCATTCACGCGCCGGTGCATGGCCACTTGCTCAAGAGCTTCCATCTCCTCTTCACTCATGGAGTCGTATGTACCATCATCGTTGAGGATCATGGTGCGCTTGTTCATGCATTGATATGACTTGTGGCCTCGGCCGCCGCAAGTGAAACACTTGAAGAAGCTTGTTTTGACGGTCTCATCGGTCGGAGTAGATGATGAAGCACGCAGCTTGAAGTTGCTTGTAGTAGGAGGAAGATGACTTGAACTTGCCGAAGTTTTCTTGTAACTTGACTTGTCGTCGTTGCTTGGAGAAGGCTAGGTTTATGTAGATGTTGGAGGAGTCGTTGAAGTTTGGATGTTGGAGAAGCCGTAGGTCTTGGATGAGTACCTGGCGTACTTCAGATCATCTTGCACTTGACGTTCGGCCTTGGTAGCTTGATGCACGAGCTCAATGAGGTTGGAGCAGGGTTGGAAGTCGGTGATTCTCTTGATGGGATGATTCAGTCCATTCAAGAATCTTGCCATTGTTTGCTCATCATCTTCCGTGACATTGGCTCGAATCATGGCAATTTCCATTTCCTTGTAGTATTCTTCAACACTCTTTGTTCCTTGCTTGAGGAGTTGTAGCTTCTTGAAGAGATCGCGGTTGTAGTAGGTTGGCACAAAGCATGCTCGCATGACATCCTTCATTTGTGATAGAGGCGGGGGTGTCCCGATGTTTCAATGAGATGATAACTATCGATTTTGATAGAGGCGAGGGTGTCCCAATCTTTCGATGAGATGATAACTATCGATTTGGTGGAGACGACTTTGATGATCCGACTACAAACGTGCACGACGTTGCGCCTTAGCAATCGCTAAACCAATCTCCTGAGGTTACTGACGATGCCGGAAGCACGGTCAGCCTGACCACGAAGGTCTATTCCTGCAAGCAATCGAAGAACGAGCAAGAATATGATAAAGCAATCTGAATATTGCAAATATATATGAGGTATTGATAATGGTGGGGATCCGTAAGCGGTCTTGGTCTAGTCGTTGGACACAAACGAAGTACACGAAGTTGCAATGGCTAACTTTTAACTAAACAAATCCCAAGGAAAAGCTACTAGATGGGTCTACTTATATAGGAGCAAGGGGTGGCGGCCAAGGAGGTGGGAGGACGCCCCAAGGCAGCCTAAAACTAAATCTAGGTCGTACAAGGCCAATGGGCCCAAATGGAGGTGATGTAACACCTTTGGACTTGTAGTTTGACTCGGATTCTGCTGCAGCGTCAGATTGTTTCGTCCACAACTCAACGCTCTGGACGAATTTGAAGGTGATTCCAATTGGGTTGGAAAGTGCACGAAATCTAGTTTCCAACAAAAAAAGAATCACCCAATTCGGAGTCCGTATGGAAAACTTGTGTGCGTTTTGAGTCAGGTATGTCTGTGCAGTCCGAATCTGAATCCAGAACGTAAGAGACTTGGACTCTATCTTCTCTTGGACCAAAAGTGACGTGTGAGAACTTTTTGTACAGCAAATAAACATCTCTTTCTTCCTTATCTTCATATGTGGATTGTACAAATGTCCCATACACCTGCAATTAGACAAAACACAAAAGTGTGTGAAGTATTTTTGTTCTGGATAACACAAATAGATTATTGAATAGTTTGCACTAGAAATCACCTGACAAATATGCATATATGCAATATTTTTGGTCATATCCAAGGTAGTCATGTCCACATCATCCTCCCCTTCTTGAAAATAAAGCCGCCCTCGGCGTTGCTTAATCTGAAATGTGGCTAACAAAAGAGACAAGGTGTACATGTTGTATATGTATATGTCATCCATTTTTACTTCCCTTGATTTTTGCATATATGACACATGAATAGATGAGTAACTTGCATAGTTCATAAAATCTAAAGCCAAAAAATTAGCACAAGAAGTAGAAGGCATGAAAATATTGCAACTCAGTTTGCACATATAAGTGAAGCTCTTATTCATTTCAAAAGATTGACAATGTTCATCATTAAACCATCCCAACATTGGTGAATAAACCTTACTTGCATCAAATTTACATGCTACAACATGCTTAAATAAGCAAACATGCAATAAGTCATTCAACACAGAATCATCACCAAGATTAGAGGTCATATCAAAATGATTAAACGTTGGTTCGTTTGCATCAATAGTTAATTCAATGGGTGCACTCAAAATTGTTGGTATTTCAGTTGTTTGATCACATGGCAAAGTCAAATTATCAACGTAGTCCTCTAAAATAGGTGGTGTGATCAAAGTAGTGGGTAGCTCATCAGATGGTGCATTCAAATTGACAAGGCATTCATCATTCTCATGTAGAGATGGAAGATCAGTACCTTTGTCATTACCTCTTATGATCAACTCAGATGATGTAGCCACTCTCGGGGGCGATGTGTCACATGGTGGAGGTGATGTAGTCCTGACAACAACGGATGTGGTTGTCATAGTATGCCTAGTAGTTGAAGGAACAATCATATCAACTCTTGGAATGTGCACCATGCGCTTGTTCTCCTCGTGGCCAACACGTCGTTTTATTTCTTGTTCAGCTTTGCAAGCAAGATGAAACAAATGGCCCATAGGATAACACTCTTCATGAATTAGTATCTCTTGAATATCACGGTTTAATCCTCCCCAAAATCTATCCATAAAATCATCTTCACTTTCTTCTAAAGAGGAATGCAACAAGGTAGTTTGTAAATCATCATAATATTTTGTTACAGTTTCACTACCTTGTTTTAAGTGTTGCAACTTCTTAATCATGTCACGAGTATAATAAGCAGGGACGAAAGTATGTCGCATGGCAAGTTTCAAATCATCCCAAGTAGTAGGTATATAATCAGGGTGTAACCGACAATATTCACTCCACCAAACCAAAGCATAACCAGTGAAAGAACCAACCGCAACCTTAACCTTTTTATGTTCATCGAAATTATGGGAAGCAAATATATTTTTTATGTCGAACTCCCATTCAATATATAAAGCAGGTTTAAAACGGCCATTAAATGGTGGTATAGATACATTAACCTGATCATGTGCATTTGGATGTTTGTGCACCTCTCGTGATGGTTGTGGTATTTGCAAAGGTGGTGATCCAGAAGCGGTCTTGGTCTGGTCGTTGGACACAAACGAAGCACACGAAGTTGCAATGGCTAACTTTTAACTAAACAAATCCCAAGGAAAAGCTACTAGATGGATCTACTTATATAGGAGCAAGGGGTGGCGGCCAAGGAGGTGGGAGGACGTCCCAAGGCAGCCTAAAACTAAATCTAGGTCGTACAAGGCCAATGGGCCCAAGTGGAGGTGATGTAACACCTTTGGACTTGTAGTTTGACTCGGATTCTGCTGCAGCATCAGATTGTTTCGTCCACAACTCAACGCTCCGGACGAATTTGAAGGTGCTTCCAATTGGGTTGGAAAGTGCACGAAATCTAGTTTCCAACAAAAAAAGAATCACCCAATTCGGAGTCCGTATGAAAAACTTGTGTGCGTTTTGAGTCAGGTATGTCTGTGCAGTCCGAATCTGAATCCAGAACGTGAGAGACTTGGACTCTATCTTCTCTTGGGCCAAAAGTGACGTGAGAGAACTTTTTGGACAGCAAATAAACATCTCTTTCTTCCTTATCTTCATATGTGGATTGTACAAATGTCCCATACACCTGCAATTAGACAAAACACAAAAGTGTGTGAAGTATTTTTGTTCTGGATAACATAAATAGATTATTGAATAGTTTGCACTAGAAATCACCTGACAAATATGCATATATGCAATATTTTTGGTCATATCCAAGGTAGTCATGTCCTCATCATCCTCCCCTTCTTGAAAATAAAGCCGTCCTCGGCGTTGCTTAATCTGAAAGGTGGCTAACAAAAGAGACAAGGTGTACATGTTGTATATGTATATGTCATCCATTTTTACTTCCCTTGATTTTTGCATATATGACACATGAATAGATGAGTAACTTGCACAGTTCATAAAATCTAAAGCCAAAAAATTAGCACAAGAAGTAGAAGGCATGAAAATATTACAACTCAGTTTGCACATATAAGTGAAGCTCTTATTCATTTCAAAAGATTGACAATGTTCATCATTAAACCATCCCAACATTGGTGAATAAACCTTACTTGCATCAAATTTACATGCTACAACATGCTTAAATAAGCAAACATGCAATAAGTCATTCAACACAGAATCATCACCAAGATTAGAGGTCATATCAAAATGATTAAACATTGGTTCTTTTGCATCAATAGTTAATTCAATGGGTGCACTCAAAATTGTTGGTATTTCAGTTGTTTGATCACATGGCAAAGTCAAATTATCAACGTAGTCCTCTAAAATAGGTGGTGTGATCAAAGTAGTGGGTAGCTCATCAGATGGTGCATTCAAATTGACAAGGCATTCATCATTCTCATGTAGAGATGGAATATCAGTACCTTTGTCATTACCTCTTATGATCAACTCAGATGATGTAGCCACTCTCGGGGGCGATGTGTCACATGGTGGAGGTGATGTAGTCCTGACAACAACGGATGTGGTTGTCATAGTATGCCTAGTAGTTGAAGGAACAATCATATCAACTCTTGGAATGTGCACCGTGCGCTTGTTCTCCTCGTGGCCAACACGTCGTTTTATTTCCTGTTCAGCTTTGCAAGCAAGATGAAACAAATGGTCCATAGGATAACACTCTTCATGAATTAGTATCTCTTGAATATCACGGTTTAATCCTCCCCAAAATCTATCCATAAAATCATCTTCACTTTCTTCTAAAGAGGAATGCAACAAGGTAGTTTGTAAATCATCATAATATTTTGTTACAGTTTCACTACCTTGTTTTAAGTGTTGCAACTTCTTAATCATGTCACGAGTATAATAAGCAGGGACGAAAGTATGTCGCATGGCAAGTTTCAAATCATCCCAAGTAGTAGGTATATAATCAGGGTGTAACCGACAATATTCACTCCACCAAACCAAAGCATAACCAGTGAAAGAACCAACCTCAACCTTAACCTTTTTATGTTCATCGAAATTATGGGAAGCAAATATATTTTTTATGTCGAACTCCCATTCAATATATAAAGCAGGTTTAAAACGGCCATTAAATGGTGGTATAGATACATTAACCTGATCATGTGCATTTGGATGTTTGTGCACCTCTCGTGACGGTTGTGGTATTTGCAAAGGTGGTGGCACGTCTCCCGCGATCGACAAAGCCCATGAATTGACTCTGGATCCTGTCATGATTAGTAGAACAAGAAACAAAACCCAAAAATAATGTTCCTATAACTACTAGGATGTGGTGGTAAAACGCTCACAGTAAAGCAAATATCAATGTCTTACAAGTTCTTACCATGCAGCAGGCGGTGATCGGCAACCAGCGGTGTCAAGTAACTCCGAATATTGAGTAAAGCGATTGCCAGGGGAGTGTACGTATACACGGTGTAGAAATATGTGGAGCTGGGTTGGCTATATATGGTAGCAAAAGATTAGCAATAATCAATTCAAAGATGCAATGTTGAATAAACGCTCAACGACGGTACTGTGCTGGTCCTAGGCTAGACCGGACTAGAGACGCGAGCCTAGAACACTAATGAGGTCACGGCATAGCACAACTAGCATCAATGAAGGATACTAAGTAGCTCTTGACAGTAAGATATAAGTGAAGATCACAACAGCAGTGAAGATAATGAGGTGAAACAACAGCCAAGCAGGATATATCAACAACTTTGTCTCCAACTTTCCTCTGAAAAAGTTTGTGCCGATTTTTTTGTTTTTTTTCTTCTCTCTTTTTTTTCTTCACACTTCTTTTTTCTTTCTCTCCTTTTTTTTTCTCTGACTTTTTTTCCTTTTTTTCTCTCTTTTTTTCTCTCTTTTTTTCTCCCTCTTTCCAAAACAAACTAGATAAGATGCAGATTGGATCAAGTGAAGATGTGAACGATCTCAACTATTATTATGACAATGAATGGTGGGTAGCACGTGGTGGAAATTGATGGATGGGTGGTGGACAGCGGAAGAGATAATGATGCAGCGGTGGCGTGACTAATGTGAACAGAACTCGAAACTCTAAACGAACTAGACACTAAGACCAGCAACTCGACACGACGATGCAATCGATAATTCAACTATGCAATCAATGAAAAGAAAATTGCAAAGGCTCAGACTGGCTTGGACCAAGGATGAATAGATCTAACTCTTTTTTGTGGCTTTTTCTTGGACAATAGGTAAGAAAGTAAATCTAATCTAGGAAAACTGGAAATTCTCACCGAGCAACCTGAAAACTGATACCACTTGATAGAGGCGAGGGTGTCCCGATCTTTCGATGAGATGATAACTATCGATTTGGTGGAGACGACTTTGATGATCCGACTACAAACGTGCACGACGTTGCGCCTTAGCAATCGCTAAACCAATCTCCTGAGGTTACTGACGATGCCGGAAGCACGGTCAGCCTGACCACGAAGGTCTATTCCTGCAAGCAATCGAAGAACAAGCAAGAATATGATAAAGCAATCTGAATATTGCAAATATATATGAGGTATTGATAATGGTGGGGATCCGTAAGCGGTCTTGGTCTGGTCGTTGGACACAAACGAAGTACACGAAGTTGCAATGGCTAACTTTTAACTAAACAAATCCCAAGGAAAAGCTACTAGATGGGTCTACTTATATAGGAGCAAGGGGTGGCGGCCAAGGAGGTGGGAGGACGTCCCAAGGCAGCCTAAAACTAAATCTAGGTCGTACAAGGCCAATGGGCCCAAATGGAGGTGATACCACTTGATAGAGGCGAGGGTGTCCCGATCTTTCGATGAGATGATAACTATCGATTTGGTGGAGACGACTTTGACGATCCGACTACAAACGTGCACGACGTTGCGCCTTAGCAATCGCTAAACCAATCTCCTGAGGTTACTGACGATGCCGGAAGCACGGTCAGCCTGACCACGAAGGTCTATTCCTGCAAGCAATCGAAGAACGAGCAAGAATATGATAAAGCAATCTGAATATTGCAAATATATATGAGGTATTGATAATGGTGGGGATCCGTAAGCGGTCTTGGTCTGGTCGTTGGACACAAACGAAGTACACGAAGTTGCAATGGCTAACTTTTAACTAAACAAATCCCAAGGAAAAGCTACTAGATGGGTCTACTTATATAGGAGCAAGGGGTGGCGGCCAAGGAGGTGGGAGGACGTCTCAAGGCAGCCTAAAACTAAATCTAGGTCGTACAAGGCCAATGGGCCCAAATGGAGGTGATGTAACACCTTTGGACTTGTAGTTTGACTCGGATTCTGCTGCAGCGTCAGATTGTTTCGTCCACAACTCAACGCTCTGGACGAATTTGAAGGTGATTCCAATTGGGTTGGAAAGTGCACGAAATCTAGTTTCCAACAAAAAAAGAATCACCCAATTCGGAGTCCGTATGGAAAACTTGTGTGCGTTTTGAGTCAGGTATGTCTGTGCAGTCCGAATCTGAATCCAGAACGTAAGAGACTTGGACTCTATCTTCTCTTGGACCAAAAGTGACGTGTGAGAACTTTTTGTACAGCAAATAAACATCTCTTTCTTCCTTATCTTCATATGTGGATTGTACAAATGTCCCATACACCTGCAATTAGACAAAACACAAAAGTGTGTGAAGTATTTTTGTTCTGGATAACACAAATAGATTATTGAATAGTTTGCACTAGAAATCACCTGACAAATATGCATATATGCAATATTTTTGGTCATATCCAAGGTAGTCATGTCCACATCAGATTTGGTGGAGACGACTTTGCCGATCCGACTACAAACGTGCACGACGTTGCGCCTTAGCAATCGCTAAACCAATCTCCTGAGGTTATTGACCATGCAGGAGCATGATCAACCTGACCACGAAGGTCTATTCCTGCAAACAATCGATGAACGAGCAAGAATATGATAAAAGCAATCTGAATATTGCGAATATGTATGAAGTATTGATAAAGGTGGGGATCCGTAAGCGGTCTTGGTCTGGTCGTTGGACACAAACGAAGTACACGAAGTTGCAATGGCTAACTTTTAACTAAACAAATCCCCCAAGTCTAAACGGTGCCCTAAGGGCTGTATATATGGAGGAAGAGGGGGGGAATTTTGTGGCCCTTGGTGGAGGGGTCTGAAATCAACCCTATCTCTTGTTTCCCCACTCATACGGACTCTAAAAATAGCCTATACTTATGTATTTCGAAATTACAAGGGCCTGGCCCAATAATAAGGTGACGTAGCACCTAGAATAGCCTCGGGATGAAATTTATGAAGTGGCATCTTGTATATTTCGTCCAAGGCTTCATGCACCCATTATGGTGGCTTCAAAGTCCTGAAATCATCACTTGTAACTCTGTTCTTGTTCCCCTTACGCATGGCATCATCTCCATGCTTGTTCTTGCTCCAATGTTCGTCCTTCTCCAAGCTAGGCCCTTCATTTGTAAGCAAAACAAATGTATCCAATTTAGGCAGCATCATATTCTCATGAACATTAGAATCATTACCAAGAAACGAAAGTACCTGATAATTTAATTGGCGTGCGTGAGCTCTAGTAATTGGTCCAGTATATGTAGCAGTAGGGGCTGTGGGTGTAACAATGGTATTGATGTCCTCATCATCCTCCCCTTCTTGAAATGAAGTCGTCCTCGACGAAAGCTCATCTTCCTCACCCAAATAAGGCTTCAAGTCTGCAATGTTAAAAGTGGGACTAACCCCAAAATCTGCAGGCAGCTCAAGTTTATATGAATTATCATTTATTTTCTCTAACACCTTAAAGGGACCATCAGCACGTGCCATTAGCTTTGATTTGTGCAAATCAGGAAATCTATCCTTACGCAAATGTAACCAAACAAGATCTCCAGGTGCAAACACAACATGTTTTCTACCCTTATCTCCTGCAAGTTTATATTTAGCATTCATACGCTCAATGTTTGATGAGGACATCAATACAATTGTTACACCCACAGCCCCTGCTGCTATACATACTGGACCAATTACTAGAGCTCGTGCACGCCAACTAAATTACCAGGTACTTTCGTTTCTTGGTAATGATTCTAATGTTCATGAGAATATGATGCTGCCTAAATTGGATACATTTGTTTTGCTTACAAATGAAGGGCCTAGCTTGGAGAAGGATGAACATTGGAGCAAGAACAAGCATGGAGATGATGGCATGCGCAAGGGGAACAAGAACGGAGTTACAAGTGATGATTTCAGGACTTTGAAGCCACCATAATGGGTGCATGAAGCCTTGGACGAAATATACAAGATGCCACTTCATAAATTTCGTCCCGAGGCTATTTTAGGTGCTGCGTCACCTTATTTTTGGGCCAGGCCCATGTAATTTCGAAATACATAAGTATAGGCTATTTTTAGAGTCCGTATGTGGGGGAAACAAGAGATAGGGTTGATTTCGGACCCCTCCACCAAGGGCCACGAAATTCCCCCCTCTTCCTCCATATATACAGCCCTTAGGGCATCGTTTAGACTTTGGGTTTTGTTTAGATTAAAAGTTCGCCATAGCTGCAACTTCGCGTACTTCGTTTGTGTTCAACGACCAGACAAAGGCGTCACAGAACCCCACCTTGATCAATAAAGCTTTCATCTTATATTCGCAATATCCAGATTGCAATCTCAGTTTCTTGCTTGTTCTTCGTTTGCTCGCAGGAAACAGACCCTCGTGGTCAGGTTGATCGTGCTCCGGCGTGGTCAATAACCTCTCGGAGTTGGTTTAGCGATTGCTAAGGCGCGACGTCCTCGCACGTTCGTAGTCGGATCGTCAAAGTCGACTTCCACCAAAGCGATATCCATCATCTCATCGAAAGACGGGACACCTTTGCCTCTATCACAGGCCCATGTAATTTCGAAATACATAAGTATAGGCTATTTTTAGAGTCCGTATGTGTGGGGAAACAAGAGATAGGGTTGATTTCGGACCCCTCCACCAAGGGCCACGAAATTCCCCCCTCTTCCTCCATATATACAGCCCTTAGGGCATCGTTTAGACTTTGGGTTTTGTTTAGATTAAAAGTTCGCCATAGCTGCAACTTCGCGTACTTCGTTTGTGTTCAACGACCAGACAAAGGCGTCACAGAACCCCACCTTGATCAATAAAGCTTTCATCTTATATTCGCAATATCCAGATTGCAATCTCAGTTTCTTGCTTGTTCTTCGTTTGCTCGCAGGAAACAGACCCTCGTGGTCAGGTTGATCGTGCTCCGGCGTGGTCAATAACCTCTCGGAGTTGGTTTAGCGATTGCTAAGGCGCGACGTCCTCGCACGTTCGTAGTCGGATCGTCAAAGTCGACTTCCACCAAAGCGAAATCCACCATCTCATCGAAAGACGGGACACCTTTGCCTCTATCAAGTGGTATCAGATTTCCAGGTTGCTCGGTGAGATTTTACAGTTTTTCGTAGTTTAGATCGAGTCTGTTCTTCATACCTACAGTCCACGAAAAAGCCACACACAAAAAAAATTAGGGTTAGTTCATCATATCCGAACCAATCTGAGCCTTTGCATAATCTTTTTAGGGTTTTGCTTTGTTGAATTTGCGGTTGCATCGTCGGTCTAGTTGCTGGTCTTAGAGTCTAGTCTTTTAGAGTTTCGAGTTCTGGTCATAAGTTGTCACGCCGCCGCCGCACCATCATCATCGCCCCTGCCATCTACCACCACCGCTCCGAATTCGTATCCATATACCACCACCAATCCGTGCCCATATACCACCACCGATCCATATCCATATACTACCACCGCTACCACCACCGCTGCCATATACCACCACCATATATCCACCACCAATCCGAGTTCCTTGCTTATTAGGTTTGTTTTCGGGATCCATCTAGATTCCGATTCGTGTTTCCTTGCCGGAGTAGGTTTCGGAAGAAAAAAAAAAGAGTCGGGTAGCCACGCTCCGTTTAGGCCCAAAATTTTTCGAAAACGCATTTTTCGAAAAATTTTCTGGCTATCCTATTTTTAGGTGTTTCTGAGTGTTTTGAGACAGGTGCCATTATAGGAAGTTTTTTTTGACCCGTTTCCAGTTTTTTGGGTCCGGGCAGTCGAAAAAAAAAATTCGAACAAAAAAATTTCATGCCCATCCTGTCAGTTTGACCTAGGAAGAGTTTTGAGACACTCGCCATTATAGTGCTTTTTCGCAAAAAAAAGCAGCGCAAAAAAAAAAGAGCGCAAAAAAAAAGAGAGCGAAAAGAAAAATTTCAGAGTGTGCTTTTCCCTTGTTTACGTGCCGCGCCGTGATTTTGTTGGTGTTCTAGGCTCGCGTCTCTAGCACAGTCTAGCCTAGGACCAGCACAGTACCGTCGTTGAGCGTTTATTCAACTTTGCATCTCTGAATTGATTATTGCTGACCCTTTTTGCTACCATACTATAAGCCTTCCCAGCTCCACATACATCTACGTCATGTGTTTGACTCTCCCTGGTAATCGCTCTATCCAAGCTTTGAGAGTTTTTGACTACAACGGTTGCCGATCACCGCCTGCTGCTGGGTAAGAACTGGTAAGAATTTGAGATTTGCTTGACGGATTTGTGATACACCACCACCACTTCTTAGTAGTCTGTAGGATCATATTCTTGTGTGTTTCTATTGCTGCTAACCATGCCAGGATCACAAGCCGACGAGATTGACTGGGAGAACTTATCGAACAAGGAGCTTCATGATAAGTTTCAGCAAATGATGACTGAACAGGTACAAGATGTGCTGAATAATTTTGAAGAGGCCATGGAGAAGATCACTGGCCTTGAGAAGACGTTCGAAACAAAGCTCGATAACAAGTTTAATGAATTGCTCGCGCGTCTTCCACCACCACCACCCGCTGCACCTAACGCACCTCTCCAACAACAACAACAACGACTACCTCCACGTCGCGAAGCAGACCTCCGCCGAGCAAGCCGTGTTCCTCTTGCGTTTGGCCAAACTGTTGGTGCTGCTGTTGATACTTCTGTGGCTCCTGCTGCTGATGTGGAGGAGGATGATTATGTGGGAGATTATGAGGATGAGGTTGATCAAAATCAACACTACGTGCAGCCACCTGTACCACCACCAGCAGGTCGACCTCAGGTATATATTCGTAATGGTAGGCCTGCACCACCACCTCAGGTACGAGATGATGTCCATATTCCTAAACTGAAATTGAATATTCCACCATTTGAGGGTAGATATGTTCCTGATATATATCTTACTTGGGAGTTAGAAACTGAACAACGATTTACATGTTTACAATATCCTGAGGAGAGACGAGTTGCTACTGCTGTTTGTGCTTTCACTAGTTTTGCATGTGTATGGTGGTCTGAACATTGTAGATTATATCCTATTCCAACTACTTGGGCTGCTTTGAAAACTGCTATGCGTACGCGTTGGGTTCCACCATATTATCAACGCGAATTGCTTCAAAAATTGCAGCGTTTAAGACAAGGAAAAAATTCTGTAGAAGAATATTATCAGGAATTACAAACTGGCATGATTAGATGTGGTATTGTTGAGGAGAATGAAGCTATGCTTGCACGTTTTCTGGGTGGATTAAATAGAGAGATTCAGACCATTTTAGACTATAAGGAGTATACTAATATCACTCGTTTATTCCATCTTGCTTGTAAAGCTGAACGTGCATCTTCTACTTCAACTGCACCAGCACCTCCATCCGGTGCCACCTCCAGCCGTGATACAAGAAAACAGGCACAACCACCATTATCTGCCAAGAGCGCACCTGTTGGGCCTGCACAGCGTTCTTCTTCTTCCATGGCATCAACAGGGCACACAAGTGATATTATTTGTCGTCGTTGTAAGGGAGGAGGTCATTATGCGAGGGAATGCAAATCTCCGTGTGTGATGATTGCTACCGCGGATGGTGGATATGAGTCTGCTAGTGACTATGATGAGGAGACTTTGGCTCTTATTACACGTGAAGAACATGGTGGAGATGATTCTGATAATGAGACGCAATACATGGCTCCTGAAGACGCTGACATGTATGAATGTTTAGTTGCTCAACGTGTTTTGAGTGTGCAGGTCACACAAGCTGAGCAAAATCAGAGGCACAATTTGTTCCATACCAAGGGAGTTGTGAAGGAACGTTCTGTGCGCGTCATCATAGACGGAGGGAGCTGCAACAACTTGGCTAGCATGGAGATGGTGGAGAAGCTTTCTCTCACCACAAGACCACATCCACATCCTTACTACATCCAATGGTTCAACAACAGCGGCAAGGTTAAGGTAACACGTACTGTTCGTGTGCATTTTAGTATCTCTACATATGCTGATTATGTTGATTGTGATGTGGTACCTATGCAAGCATGTTCCTTATTACTTGGTAGACCATGGCAATTTGATAAAAATTCTGTACACCATGGTAGAAACAATCACTACACTCTTGTTCATAAGGATAAAAATATTACTTTGCTTCCTATGACTCCTGATTCCATTTTGAAAGATGATATTAATAGAGCTAATAAAGCACAACAGGAGAAGAATAAGAGTGAAAATCAGATTGTGGCAAAAGAATTTGAGCAACAAATGAAGCCTAATAATAAACCATCTAGTGTTGCTTCTGAAATTAAATTGAAAAGTGCATGTTTATTTGCCACCAAATCTGATATTGATGAGCTAGATTTCAGCAAATCTGTTTGCTATGCTTTTGTGTGCAAAGAGGCATTATTTTCATTCGAGGACGTGCCTTCCTCTTTGCCTCCTGCTGTCACTAACATTTTGCAGGAGTTCGCTGACGTTTTTCCACAAGACGTGCCACCGGGATTACCGCCTATTCGAGGGATTGAGCATCAGATTGACTTAATTCCCAGTGCTTCACTGCCAAACCGTGCACCATACCGTACTAATCCAGAGGAGACGAAGGAGATTATGCGTCAAGTACAAGAGCTTCTCGACAAAGGTTATATACGCGAATCCCTTAGTCCTTGTGCCGTTCCTATCATTCTAGTGCCGAAAAAGGATGGTACATCACGTATGTGTGTTGATTGTAGAGGCATTAATAATATTACTATTCGTTATCGTCATCCTATTCCTAGGCTAGATGATATGCTTGATGAATTGAGTGGCTCTACAATATTCTCCAAAGTTGATTTGCGTAGTGGCTACCATCAAATTCGTATGAAATTGGGAGATGAATGGAAAACAGCATTTAAAACTAAGTTTGGATTATATGAGTGGTTAGTCATGCCTTTTGGGTTAACTAATGCACCTAGTACTTTCATGAGATTAATGAACGAAGTTTTACGTGCTTTCATTGGACGATTTGTGGTAGTTTACTTTGATGACATATTGATTTATAGCAGATCTTTGGAAGAACATTTGGAACATTTACGTGCTGTTTTTATTGCTCTACGTGATGCACGTTTGTTTGGTAACCTTGGGAAGTGCACCTTTTGCACCGACCGAGTATCTTTTCTTGGCTATGTTGTTACTCCACAGGGAATTGAAGTTGATAAAGCCAAGATTGAAGCTATTGAGAGTTGGCCGCAGCCCAAAACGGTCACACAAGTGAGGAGTTTTCTTGGCCTCGCTGGATTCTATAGGCGTTTTGTGAGGGATTCGAGCACCATTGCTGCACATCTCAATGAGCTTACAAAGAAAGATGTGCCTTTTCTTTGGGGTACTGCACAGGAAGAAGCCTTCACGGTATTGAAAGATAAGTTGACACATGCTCCTTTACTCCAACGTCCTGATTTTAATAAGACTTTTGAGCTTGAATGTGATGCTAGTGGAATTGGATTAGGAGGTGTGTTATTACAAGATGGCAAACCTGTTGCATACTTTTCTGAAAAATTGAGTGGGCCTAGTCTGAATTATTCTACTTATGATAAAGAATTATATGCTCTTGTTCGGACTTTAGAAACATGGCAACATTATTTATGGCCCAAAGAATTTGTTATACATTCTGATCATGAATCTTTGAAACATATTAAAAGTCAAGCTAAACTGAATCGTAGACATGCTAAATGGGTTGAATTCATTGAGACTTTCCCTTATGTCATTAAACACAAGAAGGGAAAAGAAAATGTTATTGCTGATGCATTGTCTCGTCGCTATACTATGCTTTCACAACTTGACTTCAAAATATTTGGTTTGGAGACCATCAAAGATCAATATGTGCATGATGCTGACTTTAAAGATGTAATGCAGAATTGTAAAGAAGGAAGAATGTGGAACAAGTTTGTCGTTAACGATGGATTTGTGTTTCGTGCTAACAAGCTATGCATTCCAGCTAGCTCCGTTCGTCTTTTGTTGTTGCAGGAGGCGCATGGAGGAGGATTAATGGGACATTTTGGCGTGAAGAAGACGGAGGACGTACTTGCTACACATTTCTTTTGGCCAAAGATGAGACAGGATGTTGAGCGTTTTATTGCTCGATGCACTACATGTCAAAAAGCTAAGTCACGACTCAATCCTCATGGTTTATATATGCCTTTGCCTGTACCTAGTGTTCCTTGGGAGGATATATCTATGGATTTTGTTTTAGGTTTACCTCGAACAAAGAAGGGGAGGGATAGCATATTTGTTGTCGTGGATAGATTCTCGAAAATGGCACACTTTATACCATGTCATAAAAGCGATGATGCTGTTAATGTTGCTGATTTGTTCTTTCGTGAAATTATTCGCTTGCATGGTGTGCCAAATACTATTGTTTCAGATCGTGATACTAAATTTCTTAGCCACTTTTGGAGATGTTTATGGGCTAAGTTGGGGACTAAACTGCTTTTTAGTACTACTTGTCACCCCCAAACTGATGGACAAACTGAAGTAGTCAATAGAACGTTGTCTACTATGCTTAGGGCTGTTTTGAAGAATAATAAGAAAATGTGGGAGGAATGCTTGCCTCATATTGAATTTGCTTATAATCGTTCATTGCATTCTACTACTAAGATGTGCCCTTTTGAAGTTGTGTATGGTTTCCTACCTCGTGCACCTATTGATTTGTTTCCTCTTCCATCTTCGGAGAAGGTTAATTTTGATGCTAAACAACGTGCTGAATTGATTTTAAAAATGCATGAGTTAACTAAGGAAAACATTGAGCCCATGAATGCTAAATATAAACTTGCTGGAGATAAGGGTAGAAAACATGTTGTTTTTGCACCTGGAGATCTTGTTTGGTTACATTTGCGTAAGGATAGATTTCCTGATTTGCGCAAATCAAAGTTAATGCCACGTGCTGATGGTCCCTTTAAGGTGTTAGAGAAAATAAATGATAATGCATATAAACTTGAGCTGCCTGCAGATTTTGGGGTTAGTCCCACTTTTAACATTGCAGATTTGAAGCCTTATTTGGGTGAGGAAGATGAACTTCCGTCGAGGACGACTTCATTTCAAGAAGGGGAGGATGATGAGGACATCAATACAATTGTTACACCCACAGCCCCTGCTGCTATACATACTGGACCAATTACTAGAGCTCGTGCACGCCAACTAAATTACCAGGTACTTTCGTTTCTTGGTAATGATTCTAATGTTCATGAGAATATGATGCTGGCTAAATTGGATACATTTGTTTTGCTTACAAATGAAGGGCCTAGCTTGGAGAAGGATGAACATTGGAGCAAGAACAAGCATGGAGATGACGGCATGCGCAAGGGAAACAAGAACGGAGTTACAAGTGATGATTTCAAGACTTTGAAGCCACCATAATGGGTGCACGAAGCCTTGGACGAAATATACAAGATGCCACTTCATAAATTTCGTCCCGAGGCTATTTTAGGTGCTGCGTCACCTTATTATTGGGCCAGGCCCATGTAATTTTGAAATACATAAGTATAGGCTATTTTTAGAGTCCGTATGTGTGGGGAAACAAGAGATAGGGTTGATTTCGGACCCCTCCACCAAGGGCCACGAAATTCCCCCCTCTTCCTCCATATATACAGCCCTTAGGGCATCGTTTAGACTTTGGGTTTTGTTTAGATTAAAAGTTCGCCATAGCTGCAACTTCGCGTACTTCGTTTGTGTTCAACGACCAGACAAAGGCGTCACAGAACCCCACCTTGATCAATAAAGCTTTCATCTTATATTCGCAATATCCAGATTGCAATCTTAGTTTCTTGCTTGTTCTTCGTTTTCTCGCAGGAAACAGACCCTCGTGGTCAGGTTGATCGTGCTCCGGCGTGGTCAATAACCTCTCGGAGTTGGTTTAGCGATTGCTAAGGCGCGACGTCCTCACACGTTCGTAGTCGGATCGTCAAAGTCGATTTCCACCAAAGCGATATCCATCATCTCATCGAAACACGGGACACCTTTGCCTCTATCAAGTGGTATCAGATTTCCAGGTTGCTCGGTGAGATTTTACAGTTTTTCGTAGTTTAGATCGAGTCTGTTCTTCATACCTACAGTCCACGAAAAAGCCAAAAAAAAAATTAGGGTTAGTTCATCATATCCGAACCAATCTGAGCCTTTGCATAATCTTTTTAGGGTTTTGCTTTGTTGAAT
This sequence comes from Triticum aestivum, assembly GCF_018294505.1. Lineage (NCBI taxonomy): Eukaryota > Viridiplantae > Streptophyta > Magnoliopsida > Poales > Poaceae > Triticum > Triticum aestivum. The sequence continues at coordinate 324,099,493 of NC_057813.1, forward strand.
TTGCGGTTGCATCGTCGTGTCTAGTTGCTGGTCTTAGAGTCTAGTCTTTTAGAGTTTCGAGTTCTGGTCATAAGTTGTCACGCCGCCGCCGCACCATCATCATCGCCCCTGCCATCTACCACCACCGCTTATCCGCCACCGCTCCGAATCCGTATCCATATACCACCACCGATTCATATACCACCACCGATTCATATCCATATCCATATACTACCACCGCTACCACCATCGCTGCCATATACCACCACCATATATCCACCACCAATCCGAGTTCCTTGCATATTAGGTTTGTTTTCGAGATCCATCTAGATTCCGATTCATGTTTCCGTGCCGGAGTAGGTTTCGGAAAAAAAAAGAGTCGGGTAGCCACACTCCGTTTAGGCCCAAAATTTTTCGAAAACGCATTTTTCGAAAAATTTTCTGGCTATCCTATTTTTAGGTGTTTCTGAGTGTTTTGAGACAGGTGCCATTATAGGAAGTTTTTTTTGACCTGTTTCCAGTTTTTGGGTCCGGGCAGTCGAAAAAAAAAATTTTGGTCGAAAAAAAAATTTCGTGCCCATCCTGTCAGTTTGACCTAGGAAGAGTTTTGAGACACTCGC